>NW_016930820.1:0-517 GCF_001483705.2 Eufriesea mexicana
AGGTTACGTTTGGTCACGGTAGGACGGGATAGCTTTGACTTTTGGGCTACACATTGCAATTCGGTGCACTTCTACTCTCTACTGCGTTCTAATGAGCTCTGCTTGGCCTTGGGGAGGTCAGCAACAGTGGTCACGGCACGTTAATCTGAGTTCTGTTACGTTCGGTTGCGTCACGGTCGGCTAAGTTATCGAAGGGTAGCTTTGCCTTTTAAGCTGTACACTGCTTTTCGGTCGATATCTGTGCAATGTGTTGCTCTACTAGCATCAGCTTGTCTCTGGGGAGGACAGCAATATAGGTCGTGGCAGGATCGTTTGTGTTAGGTTACGCTTCGCTAGGATAGGCTGGGTATTGCTTTGCTTGGGTGTGTGTAACCTTTGCGCTATACAATGCCATTAGGTTGATATCTGCACGCTGCATTTCTTTTGTAGCATCTGCTAGACTCCGTGGAGGCCTGCAACAATGGTCGTGACAGGTTTGGTTTAGATCGGTTACGTTTGCTTATGTTACGTTAGGCTA
>NW_016930821.1:0-883 GCF_001483705.2 Eufriesea mexicana
GCATTTGAGGTCCCGGCACACTAGGTTGACATACGTTACGTTTGGTGTGTTTAGATTATGTTGGGTTCGGTTAGGATAGCTTTGATTTTTGGGCAATAAAGTACTATTTGGAGGCATTCTGCGCTCCACTGTGCTATACTATGCACTGCTGGACTCTGGGGAGCCCAGCAATACTGGTGGCAGCGCGGGAGGTTTAGTCAGATTACGTTTGGTTAGGGTCGGTTAGGATTGGTTAGGTAAGGATGACTTTGACCTTTGCGCCCAACACATATGTTCTGTGGATTTCTGTGCTCTTCTGTTCTCAATCGTATTGCGCTTGAGACTGTGTGGCCAGCGATGGTGGTCGCGGAAATATGGTTCGGGCTATGTTAGGTTTGCTTATGTTTCTTCAGGATATCTTCGACATTTGTGCTTTACACACAGATGCGTCGGAATCCCGCGCTCTAATGTGCTCTTGTATATACTGCTTGGTTCTGGGGACGCCAGCAATAGTGTTCTTGGCACGATACTATGAGTTGTGTTATGTTCGGTTATGCTACACTTCGCTAGGTTAGGATACGATGGCTATGACTTTTGCGCTATGCATTGTTATTGGGTAGATTTCTGCTTTCTACTCCGCTCTAATATACTCTGCTTGGATCTGTGGAGGCCAGAATTAGTGGTCTCGGCATGTAAGGTTGAGTTTTGCTATGTTTTCTTATATTGCGTTCGGTTAGGTAAGGATAGAATAGCTTAGACTCCTGTGCCATGCGCTGCTGTTAGGTGGAGATGTTAGGTGGAGTTTTCCCTCTACTGTGCTCTCTCATGACATGCTAGGCTTTGGGGTGGTCAGTATTGATGGTCTCGGCACGTTAGGTTAAGTAGGGTTTCGGTTCGTTTGGGT
>NW_016930822.1:0-544 GCF_001483705.2 Eufriesea mexicana
TTCGGCTTATATCGTGGTGAGCTAAGTTTCATGCATAAATAATGAGGAAGGATTCAATTGGCGTGATACAGCCATTGCAATGCTCTCGAATCTGACAGGAAAGTTCAAATTTATTGACATTTTTGATTAATATCACGGTGAGCTACCTTTCTTGCTTAAATAAGGAGGAAAGGTTCTATTGGCGTGCAGTAGCCATTGCAATGGCCTGGAATCTGGCTGGAAAATACAATTTTAGTGACATTTTCGACTAATATCGTGGTGAGCTACCGTTCTTGCATAAATAAGGTGAAAAGATTCTATTGGCGTGCTATTGCCATTGCAATGCTATAGAATCTGGAAATGAGAAATTCAATTTTATTGACATTTTCGAATAATATCGCGGTGAGCTTACTTTTGTTACATAAATAAGGAGGAAAGATACTGTTGGTGTGCTAAAGGCATTCCAGTGCTATAGAATCTGGCAGGAAAATAAAATGTTATGCCATTTTCGACTAATATCGTGGTGTGCTACCTTTCTTGCATAAATAAGGAGGAAAGATCCTAT
>NW_016930823.1:0-369 GCF_001483705.2 Eufriesea mexicana
CTTTCTTGCGTTAATAAGACGGAAAGATTCCATTGGCGTGCTATTGCCATTGCAATACCAAAGAATATGGTTGGAAAAAACAATTTTATTGACATTTTCGACTTATAACGTGGTGAGTAAACTTTCTCGCATATATAAGGAGGATTGATTCTAACTCCGTGCTATAGGCATTGCAGTGCAACAGAATCTTGCAGGAAAATTCAATTTCATTGACATTTTCGACAAATATCGTGGTGAGCCATCCTCCTTGTATAAGTAAGGAGGGAAGATTCTATTGGCGTGCTATTGCCATAGCAATGCTACAGGATCTGGATGGAAAGTTCAATTTTATTGTCCTTTTCTACCAGTATCGTGGTGAGCTAACTTTCT
>NW_016930824.1:0-1744 GCF_001483705.2 Eufriesea mexicana
TTAACTATAGTGCCACAGTATTCCATTAGGTGTATGTCTGCGTCCAACAGTGCTCTAGCGCTCGCAGCTTGGCTCTGGGAAGGCCATCGATTTTGGTCTCGGAACGTTATGCTGTGTCTGGTTAGTTTCGGCTAGGTTGTGGTATGCCAAGTTTCGTTGGGGTAGCATTAACTTTTGTGTTGTACACTGCTATTCGGTGGATTTCTGCGCTCTACTGTGATCTAGTATGCCCTGCTTGGCTCTTGGGAGGGCAGCAATCACGGCCTCGTTACGTTGAGACGGCATATGTTCGGCTATGTCCTGCTGGTTTGCGTCGGGTTCGGGTGGCCTTGACTTTTGTGATGTACCCCGCGATTCTATGGACTTCTATGCTTCACTTTCCTGTAGTATTTTCTGTTTGACCCTGGGAAGGCCAGCAATGGTGGTCGCGGCAAGATAGGTTGTGTAAGGTTAGGTTTGGTCATGTTACAATTTGTAAGGTTAGGAGGGGTAGCATTGTTTTACTATAGCTTTTACTTTTGTGCTGTACACTGCTGTTCGGCGGATTTCTGCGCTCTACTGCGCTCTAGTACGTTTTGCTTGGCGTTGGTGAGGCCAGCAACAGTGTTCTCGGCACGTTAGTTTGAGATATATAACGTTTGGTTGTGTTACGTTTGGAATGGTTAGGATAGGGCAGCTTCGACTTCTATGGTACACACCGCTATTCGACGGATTTCTGCGCTGTGCTGTGCCCTAGTTTATTCTGCTTGGCTCTCGGGAGGCTTGCCGTATTTGTCTCGGCTTGTTAGTTTGAGATAGGGTGCGTCTGGTTATGTTAGGAGAGGATATCTTTGACTTTTGTGCTATACACTGCAATGCGGTCGATTTCTGCTTTCTACCGTGATCTAGTGTTCCCTGCTTTTATCTGAGAATGCTTGAACTGGAGGCCGCGGCGCGTCAGGTTTTGGTACATTACGTTTGGTTATGTTAGGTTTGTTTTGGTTTGGTTCGCATACCATTGACTTTCGTGCTAAAAACTGCCATTCTATGGCCCTCTGCTTTCTACTCACCTCTAGTGTGCCCCGTTTGGCGATGGGGAGTCCTGCAATTGTGGGCTGGGATCGTTGGGATATGATTGGTTACGTTTGATTAAGGTTGGTTAGGTCAGGCTAGGTTAGCATATCTCCCATTTTTTTGCTGTACACAGCAATTCGGACGATTCCAGATACGTACATGGCTCTGCTGTACTCGTCGTAGCTCTCGTGAGTCCAGCAATGGCTCTCGTGGTACATCGTACAAGTCGTCCAGGGGTACGTTACGTCTGCTTATGGTACGATTGGTTAGGTTAGAATACGGTCGCTTCGACTTTTGTGCTACGCACTGCAATTCTACGAACGCCTGCGTTCTTCTTGGCGCTATCGCACTCCGCTTGTCTGCGTGGACGCCAGGAATAGAGCTCACGTCACGTTAGGTACAGTTGCGATACGTTCGGTTGGGTTAGGTTTGGCTAGGCTTGGTTAGGATTGCTTTGACTCTTGAGCTATACACTGCCAATCGGACGATTTCAGGTGTCTCCATTGCTCTGCTGTACTCCTCTTAGTTCTCGTGTGGCCAGCAATAGCGGTCGTGGAAAGTTGGAATCAGTCACGTTACGTCTGCCTATGTTACGTTTTACTATGTTAGGATATGGTAGATTTGGCTCTTGCGCTATACACTGTTTTTCGGTGGATTTCTGCGCTCTGCTGTACTGTAATATGATCTGCTT
>NW_016930825.1:0-891 GCF_001483705.2 Eufriesea mexicana
TGGAAACATCTCAAGCCACAACCGCAGTATACATCGGCTATGACAGAATTTCCTTGGAACTTACATCATGAGTGAACAATGTTGTCCAACGGCTAAATTACTGTGATGATGGCTGTACTCAGTACAGTGTCATCAATTTCTAATGCCTCGAGGGATAGTGGACATGTGTTTTGACATTGTAGAATTGCTATAGGAGCATAATAATCAGTGAAGAGATTAATCGAAGGGCAACAGCGTAATGTTGTAAGATATAATAAGAACTGTACTGTCAATTGCAAATATCACTAAACATAACCATACTGTGCATAGGATATTCTAGAATTACATTTGAATATACATCATCAGTGAGCAATGTAGTCAACGGCTACATAACAGTGATGATGGCCATACTGAGTTCTGTGTAGGCAATTGCTGATATCTCGGGCGATAATGGATCTGAACTTTGTCATTCTAGAATTCCTACAGAATATAAGTCATCAGTGAACAGATTAATCCAACGGCTACAGTGCTTTGTTGGTGTACGTACTAAGCACCGTACTGTCAATTGTAAATATCCCTAGTCATATACGTACTCTACATTGATCATACTTGAATTGCTGTGTAATTTATATCATCGGTGAACAAAGCAATGGGACGGATATGGTACTGTGACGATAGCTGTAGTCAGTAATATGCTGTCAATTCTTAATAAGTCAACGGACGTTCGATGTGCGCTCTGACATTCTGGACATGTTATGGAATCTATATCATCATGGAACAGGTTAATTCAACGGCTACACAGTTATATTGGCGGATATCATATGTATCGCGTCAATTACAAATATCTATAGACTTAACCATACTATACAATGATTATTCCAAAATTTCTGTGGAATTTACATCGTCACTGAA
>NW_016930826.1:0-2803 GCF_001483705.2 Eufriesea mexicana
GGACTCACTCCGCGGCCTCCTTCCGTAACATAACCGCCTGGCAGAAGGAGGCCACCGAACGCCACGCACCTACGCTCTCCGTCAACTGCGCAACGACGACGGAGAGAGAGAGAGTTCCTGACCCACCTCGCGACACAGGTCCCGGCGCTCGCGAGACTACGCCGGACATTCCTCCAGCGTGTGCTGCGCCGTGTCCCACCCTTCCCCGCAGCGATGACACCGCGTATCGCGTTCGCGCCCGATACGACACAGGTACTCCCCGAAGCACCCGTGCTCGGTTAGCACCTGCGTCAGGCTGAACGTGTGCCGGCTGTCACTGCGCGCCCATGCATCCAGCACAGGGAGCACAGCTCCGACCGGCCGGTGCCGCCGGCTGCTCGGCTCCCTCAGCCGAGCTCGCCAGGCGGTAATCACGGACTGTCGGACCCTTCGCCTCAACAAAACGGCCCCTTCTTCAGGAGCCCCGTCGTCCCCCGGTGGAGGAGTCCGTTAATACGGACCCCCCCCCCCCCCCCCCCCCAACAGATCGAACGGCGGAACACCCGCGAAAACCGTCACCGCCTTATGGGAAGTCGTGCGGTAACCGCACACATCCCTGATCACCATCCTGCGAGCGACTCGCCGGAGAATCGCCCGAATGCGCGGACCAACGATCAGGTCGTTCGCCCAGATCGGAGCCCCGAAAAGGACCACGGAGCAAACGACTCCCGTGTAGAGACGGCGCACCCTCCCGTCTGGCCCACCCAGGTTGGGGAGCAGGCGACACAGCGCCCCCGCTGCCCCTTCCAGGCGTGGTTCCACCACGAGAAAATGCTCGTCGAACTTCCAGTGGCTATCGAGGACGAGATCGATATATTTCATCCGGTCCTGAACCTCGATCACGACATTCCCCACGCACATACGGGACTGGGGCGGCTTCTGCCGGGATCGACGGCAAAACCACATTGCCTCGGTCTTCTCGGAGGAGATGCTCAGCCCTAGCCGCCGGATGCTGTTCGCGACGAGGGCCACGCCGCTTTCCGCGCTCAGCGTGGCCCCTTCCCAGCTCGACCCGGCGGCCATCACCAGCGTGTCGTCCGCGTAACACGTCAGGCTCAGGTCGCGGGGGAGTGGAGCACGCAACACGGCGTCGTACGCGAGGTTTCAGAAGATCGGCCCGAGTACCAATCCCTGTGGAACCCCGCAGTTCGTCGCTCTCGTGACAGTCGAGTATCGTCCGGGATACTCGATCGTGCGCTCCGCCAAGTAGTCCCAGATCACTGCCATTAAGTATCGGGGAACCCGGTGATACGCCAGGGCGCACCGGATGGCGGCCCAGGGCTGGGTGTTGAAGGCGTTGGCTATATCGACGCCCATCGACAGCACCACCCCGCCCCGGTCCACGGCAGCCACCGACAGGGTACGAACGCGCTTAATTGCGTCGATCGTTGTCCAACCCTGCCGGAATCCGAACTGGCTGTCACAGGGATCGGGACCCGCGTCTGATAAATGCTCTCGGAGACGGGCAGCAAGAACGCGCTCGAACAGCTTGCCCTCCTCGTCGAGCAGACATATCGGCCGGTATGCCTCCGGCGGCTTCCCTGGTTTGGGGATCAGCACGACCCTCGCTCTCTTCCAACATACAGGGAAACGACAGGTCTTGAGGCAGTCGTCGAACAGTCGCCGCACCCAGTCGCCCCACGCCTCCAGAGCCTGTGCAAAGGCTCGGCCCGGGATGCCGTCCTGTCCGGGGCCAGTGCTCCTCGCCCCCATCCTAGCGATCGCACGGTCCAACTCCTCGCGCGAGACCCCCAGCTCGTCGGACCATTCGTCCAGGTCCGATCGCACTGCGACGGGCTGCACCCCCTCCACCGCTGCCACCGGGAAGAGGGTGTCGATCACCCGCCGCAAGAGCTCGGGTTCCATACGCTCGGTCACGGGGGGCGCCCATGCCAACTTCCCCATAACTAATTTATAAGGGCCACAGATCGCTTTCGGGCGTCGCGAGGAGCTCGTCCCACTGCTGAGCTTCGGCTCTGCGGATCTCTCTCCGGAGATCGCCTACCGCGGACTCGTACCCGCGGTAGAGACGCACGATGTCCTCAGCGGACACCGCGCTTCGTCGCCGTCGCGCCCGAGTGTACCGGCGCCGGCGAGCACGCACAGCTCCCGGAGCTGCGCGATTTCGGCCGACCACCAGTACACCGCAACCCTCGACGGTGGCTTCCTCAACCGCGACGTGACGACGTCGCACGCGCCCGTCAGCGTCGTCGATTTCTCGTCCGAGATCCCCATCCGCCCAGGCGACGACCTGGACGGCGGCAGTAAATAGGTCGCGATCGAGGCTCCCGAGCGCCCATCGCGGTGCGGTGGCGTGCTTCCCTCCACGGAGGGGTTCACGACCGGTACGAGGAGTGACGGCTAGCATCATTGCGATGTGGAGGTGGTCGCTAAGTGTCTCCACCTCCACCGCCACTCTCCAGTCGGTCACTCGCCGCACGGCGGCCGGCGTTGCGAACGACAAGTCCACGATGGACGTACCGTTCCACCGGACGTACGTGCTTACGGATCCCCGGTTGAGCAACCGGAGATCCAATCCCGTGGCCCACTCTTGCAGGGCCTCGCCCCTCGCGTCTGTTCGCGGGGAACCCCAAGCCACGGAGCGGGCATTGAAGTCCCCCAGGACTAGAACCGGACGAGTCGAGTATCCGTTGAGGAACCTTCCGTGCTCGGCCAGGTACCTCTCGCAAGACGAGAGGCAGCGTTTGGGGGAGACGTAGCACCCTACAGCGACTACTTCGTTCCAGGAGACCGCCCTCACCAC
>NW_016930827.1:0-1082 GCF_001483705.2 Eufriesea mexicana
GATATGCCTTTACGAGAAAACACTCAAAACCGCGACCAATCGTATGTTGCGACACAGGCACAGTATCGGTGTATCGTTTGTAAGGGTGAACATTCGATTTACGCGTGTCCAAAATGCCTACGGTCTTCGATTAATGATCGCTTGAATATGATAAAGCATTTAAAACGCTGTTTTAATTGCCCTCGATCAAATCACCTAGCCGGCAATTGTAGAGTAAGTGTGAAAAGAAGCACCATACACTGCTTCATTTTTCATCTGCGAAAGAGGAAAGTAGCAATGAAAATACCAACAAAGACATTTCGGCACCTTCAACATTCTCAGATATTCCGAAACCCACTCTCACCGCTTATCGCGACTCTGAGATTTTACTTAGGACTGTAAAGGACATTAGTCTTGATAAAAACAACCGGAATCATGTATGTCGCGTGCTAATTGACAGTAGTTCGCAAACTCATTTTATAACTCATCGTCTCACCAAGAGATTGGACTCGGACAAACATAAAATAAATCTTTCATTGTCGGGCCTAGGACAATTAAAAACAAGTTCGGATTATTCCGTGACCACGCGTATAAGGTCAATTAGCAGCTCATTCGAGACAAAAATTAAATTCCTCGCGCTCCCGGTAATTACAGGTCTCTTACCATTACAACGGATAAGCCCTGATCAGCTAAGCATTCCCGTCAACATAAAATTAGCCGATCCGAACTTCTTTGAGCCAAGGGAGATAGACGCACTTATCGGAAATACATTGTTTTACGACTTGCTGAACTCCGGTCAAGTTAAACTAGCCAATAGTTCTATTATTCTCCAAAACACTCTCTTAGGGTGGATTGTTACGGACGAAATCAAGGCCCAACAACATCCCACACAAAGGAGAGCGCATAAGATGTGCCACCTAGTCACATCTCTAGATGATCAGCTCAGTAGGTTTTGGTCCATCGAGGAAACGCCAGAGAAACAATATCTTTACGATGAAGAGGCGTCATGTGAAAGACATTTTGTCGAAAATGTATCGCGCGATAGCCAGGGCCGATGTAAAGGAGGTATCAAGGGGGTATCGCGTCGTTCCCTTGATCTTCCT
>NW_016930828.1:0-2030 GCF_001483705.2 Eufriesea mexicana
TGCTATGGCCATTGCATTGCTGTAGCATCTGGCAGGAAAATTCAATTTTATTGTCCTTTTCCAATAATATCGCGGTGAGCTAACTTCCTTGCATAAATAAGGAGGAAATATCCTTCTGGAGTGCTATAGCCATTGCAATGCAGTAGAATTTGGCTTGAATATTCAATTTTATTGACATTTTCGACTAATATCGTTGTGAGTTAGCTTTCTCTCATATGTAAGGAGGAAAGAATATATTGGCGTGGTATAGGCATTGCAGTGCTATAGAATCTTCCTGGAAAATTCAATTTTATTGACATTTTTCACTAATATTGAGGAGTGTGATCTTTCTTGCGTTAGTAAGGAGGAAAGATCCCATTGGCATGCAATAGCCATTGCAATGCACTCGAATCTTGCTGGAAAACTCAATTTTACTGACATTTTCGACTAACACCGTGCTGAGCTATCTTCCTTGCATTCGTTAGGAGAGATACTTTTGGTGTGCTATAGCCATTGCAATCCTGCAAAATCTGGCTGGAAAATTCAATTTTATTGACATTTTTGGCTTATATCGTGGTGAGATAACTTTCGTTCCTAAATAAGGAGGAATGATGCAATTGGCATGCTATAGCCATTTCAGTGCTATAGAATCTTTCTGGAAAGTCCTATTTTATTGACATTTTCGACTAATATCGTGGTGAACTAACTTTCTTGCATAAATAAGGCGGAAAGATTCTATTGCCGAGCTATAGCCATGGCATTGCTATATCATCTGGCAGGAAAATTCAATTTCATTGACATTTTCGACTAATATTGTGGCTACCTAATTTTCCTGCATAAATAAGGAGGAAAGATTCAATTGGCATGCTATTGGCATTCCAATGGTATAGAAAGAGGTTGGAAAATTCAAATTTATTGGCGTTTTCCACTCATATCGTGGTGAGCTAACTTTCTTGTATAAATAAGGAGGAAAGATCCTTCTGGAGCGCTATAGCCATTGCAATGCAGCAGAATCTGGCTGGAAAATTCAATATTATTGACATTTTCCGACTAATATCGTGGTGAGCTAACTTTCTTGCGTAAACAAGGTGGAAAGATTCCATGGGCGAGCTATAGTCTCTGCAATGCGATAGAATCTGACTGGAAAATTCAATATTATTGACAGTTTCGACTAATATCGTGGTGAGATAACTTTCTGGTATAATTATGACGGATGGATCCTCTTGGCGTGCTATAGGCATTGCAATGCTATAGAATCTTCCTGGAAAATTCAATTTCATTGACATGGATTCTCTTGGCGTGCTATAGGCATTGCAATGCTATAGAATCTTCCTGGAAAATTCAATTTCATTGACATTTTCGACTAATATTGTGGCTACGTAATTTTCCTGCATAAACAAGGAGGAAAGATTCTATTTGCTTGCTATAGGCATTGCAATGGTATAGAAAGTGGTTGGAAAATTCAAATTTATTGGCGTTTTCCACTCATATCGTGGTGAGCTAACTTTCTTGCGAAAACAAGGTGGAAAGATACCAAGGGCGAGCTATAGTCACTGCAATGCGATAGAATCTGACTGGAAAATTCAATATTATTAACAGTTTCGACTAATATCGCGGTGAAATAACTTTCTGGTATAATTATGGTGGAAGGATTCTCTTGGCGTGCTATAGGCATTGCAATGCTATAAAATTTTCCTGGGAAATTCAATTTTATTGACATTTTCGACTAATATCGTTCTGAGCTAACTTTCTTTAATAAATAAGGCGGACAGATTCTATTGCCGTGCTATGGCCATTGCATTGCTGTAGCATCTGGCAGGAAAATTCAATTTTATTGTCCTTTTCCACTAATATCGTGGTGAGCTAACTTCCTTGCATAAATAAGGAGGAAATATCCTTCTGGAGTGCTATAGCCATTGCAATGCAGTAGAATTTGGCTTGAATATTCAATTTTATTGACATTTTCGACTAATATCGTTGTGAGTTAGCTTTCTCTCATATGTAAGGAGGAAAGAATATATTGGCGTGGTATAGGCATTGCAGTGCTATAG
>NW_016930829.1:0-247 GCF_001483705.2 Eufriesea mexicana
GTCTATTCAAAATCTATAACCTGTTATAGAATGGTGAGTAGATGGCATAATGCCTTCAATCCACTGGCAAGTACAGCCACCTACTTGCCAGAGAATAAGTCAATTCAAAACCTATAAGCTGCCGTGGCTTGGTGATTAGATCGCCTATCGCCTGCAATCCAATGGCAAGTACAGCCAGATACTTGCCAGGGCATAAGTTTATTCAAAATCTATAATCTGTTATAGCTTGGTGAATAGATCGCCTAAC
>NW_016930830.1:0-525 GCF_001483705.2 Eufriesea mexicana
ACAATAACCGAACTTAGACCAACCTAGCCAAGCCAAACGCAAACTAACTCGACCTATCGCGCCGAGAGCACTACTGCTGGCAACCCACCGCAATGCAGAATACACTAGAGCACAGTGGAGCGCATAAATCCACAGTAGAGCAGTGTACAGCAAAAATGTCAAATCCTAGCCTGACGTAACGTAACCTAGCTTAACCAAACCTATCTTAACCAAACTTAACCTAACCTATCCAAACCAAGCGTAACCTAACAAAACAAAGCTTGCCACGCGTAGTATTGTTGGCTCCTTGAGAGACAAGCAGATGCTAGTAGAGCAATGCAGAACGCAGGTATCTACCGAGCAGCTGTGTATACCCCAAAATTAAAAGCTACCATTGCCAAATATAACCTAACCAAGCCAAAGCGAACGTAACCTATCTGAACTTAACGTGCCTAGGCCAACGTTGTTGGCACCCTAGGGCCAAGCAGAACATATTAGAGCACAGCAGAGTGCAGGAAACATTCGTGTGGCAGTGTACTGCACAAG
>NW_016930832.1:0-2711 GCF_001483705.2 Eufriesea mexicana
AGATTCAAGCAAGCGCTAGTCAGGCAATGCATTGCGCATATATCGGCCGAATAGCAGTGTATAGCACAAAAGGCAAAGCTAACCTTACCAATCATGTCCTAACCTGGCCAAGCCAAGCGTAACATACCCAAACATTCCGCGACGGGAATAATATTGCTAGACGCGAGAGCTGAGCAGAGTATAACAGAGCAATGTAGGACGCTGGGAACGGCCGTATAGCAGTGTATAGCAAAAAGAAAGGGAAATCCTGACCTAACCTCACCTAGCCTAACATAATAGAACGTAACCAATCCCAACCTAACGCACCTAGCCTATCATTGCTGGCCTCCATCGTCAAGAAGGGTATATTAGTGGTGAGTAGAGGGCAGAGGTCCATAGAATGGCAGTCTATAGCACGAAAGTCAATGATACCCTCACCAAATCCAAACAAATCTAACCTGACCATACATAACCTAATCCAACCTAACGCGCCGCGGCCACCATTACAATCATCACCATAGCCAAGCAGAATATACTAGAGCACGGTTGAGCGAAGAAATACACCGACTAGCAGTGTATAGCACAAAAGTCTAAGACACAATAACCAAACTTATGGAATTCTAATCTAAGCAAACGTAGCACAACTCAAACGATCCTGCCACAGCCGCTATCGTGGGTCACTCCAGAGACGGCAGAACATACTGGAGCACAGCAAATCGCAGAAATTCAACGCATAGCAGTGTGCAGCAAAAAAGTCAAAGGTACCCTATCCTAACCTAACCAAACGTCTCCTAATCGGACGCTAAATAACCCAGACTAACGTGCAGCGACCAATAATGCTGTCCTCCGCGGAGCCAAGTAGAATAGAACCATACACCACATACTAGAGCACAGTAGAGCGCAGAGATCCGCCGGACAACAGTATACCACGAAAGTCAAAGCAACCCAAACCTAACCAATGCTATCATAACCTAACCGAACGTAGCGTAACCCAACCAAGCGTGCCGAGAACACTGTTACTGGACTCCCCGGAGTCGAGTAGATGCCAATTGAGTAATGCAGAGCGCAGATATCGACCGAAGAGCAGTGTATAGCACAAAGGTCAATCATTGTATCCTAACCTAACCAAACGTCACGTATCCAATCGCAATCTAACTCAGACTTACGTGCCGAGACCAATACTCCTGGCCTCCCGAAGCCAAAGCAGGATATACTAGAACACAGCAGAGCGCAGAATGCCACCAAATCGCAATGTATAGCGCAAAAGTCAAAATTATCAGGACCTACCCAGACCTAGCCTTACCTAACAATACGTAGAGTATCTAAACCTGAAGTTCCGCAACCAATATTGCTGGCTTCACCAGAGACAAGCAGAATATGATAGAGCACCGTACAGGACAGAAGTCCGTAAGATATCCGTGTTGAGCAAATATGTCAAAGCTACCCTAACCAAACCCAAACACACCTAACCTATCCAAACATAACCTATCACAAGCTAAGGCCTCTCGACAAGAATTGCTGGCCTCCACAGAACCGAGGAGAGGGTAATAGCGTAGAGTAGAGCGCAGATATATATGCAATCGCAGTATATAGCAGAAAAGTCGAAGCTATCCAAACCTAACAAGAGCTAACATAACCAAACCAAACGTATCCAGTCTCAACCTAACGCGACGAGTCCAGTATTACTGGCTTCCCCAGAGCCAAGCAGAACACGCTAGGGCACAGTAGAGCGTAGATATCCACCGAATAGCAGCGTATGCCGCGAAAGTCAAATCTATCCCCACCTATCCCAAACGAACATAGCGTAACCAAATGTAACGTATCTAAACCTACCGGACCGAGACAAATATTACTAGCCTCCCCAGCGTCAAGCAGAATAAACTGGAACACAGCAGACCGCAGAAAGCCGCAAAATAGCAGTGTATTGCATAAACGCCAAAGATACCCTGACCTAACCAGGCCAAACCTATCCTAACCGAGCGTAGAATAACTAAATCTAACGTGCCCTGACCACAATTGCTGGATTCTCCAGAGCCGCGCAGAACATACTAGAGCACAGTAGAGCGTAGAACTCCACCAAATAGCAGTGTAAACCACAAAAGTGAAATCAATCCGAAACAAACCCAAGCTAACAAATCGTAACCAAACACAATCGTAACCAAACGTAGCCTAACTCAAAACCTAACCGGCCGACACCACCACTATTGGCCGCCCTAGGGTCGAGCAGAGTACAGCAGAACAGCGTAGGGCGTAGAAGTCCGCTGAATAGTGGTGTACAGCACAAAAGTCAAAGCTATCCTAACTCAACCCGTCCAAACGTAATATAGCCAAACGCAATATAATGTAACCTAACGCGTCGAGACTACTTTGCTGGACCCCGAAAACCAAACAGAATATATTAGAGCACAGTGGACCTCAGATATCCTCCGCATTGAAATGTTAAGCAGAAAAGTAAGAGATTACCCAACCTAACCCGGCCTAACCTAACCGAACCAATCGTAACCAGTCCCAACCTGACGTGCCTATCCCACTATTGCCGGCCTCCCCATCGCCAAGCTGGGCATATTAGAAATGAGTAGAACGCAGCGGTCCATAGGAAGGGAGTGTATCCTACAAAAGTGAAAGATACCCCAACCTATCCCTGAAAACATAACCAAACCAAACGTAATCTAACACATCTTAAAGCGCCGCGGCCACTATTTCTGGTATTCCCAGAGCAAAGCATGGAATAT
>NW_016930833.1:0-3525 GCF_001483705.2 Eufriesea mexicana
CCCAAGACTCAAAGCTGTCCTAGCTTAACTTAATCAAACATGACATAACAAAACGTAACATAACTACACCTAACCGACCTACACCACTATTGCTGCTCTCCCCAGAGACAAGCAGAGGATATTAGAACACAGTATAGTGCAGATGTTCATCGAATAGCGGTATATAGCACAATAGTCAATGCTACCCTCTCCTCCCTAACCAAACGTAGCATAACCAAACGTAGCCTAAATCAAGATAACGTGCCGAGACAACGATTACTGGCCTCCACAGGGTAGAGCAGATTATAGTGGAGCAATGTAGAGCGTAGGAATCCAGCGAATAGCAGTGTATAGCTCAAAAGTCTATGCTACCCGATCCCAAACTATCCAAATGTGAAAAAATGTGATAAAGCCAAACGTAGCATTGCTTAATCTAACGCGCTGAGACCAATATCACTTGAAACGCCAGAGCCAACCAGAATACAATACAGCACTGTGGAGCAAAGGATGCTACCAAATAGCTGCGAATAGCACAAATGTCAAAAGCGCCGCAACCCTACATGGCCTAACCTGTACTAACAAAGCGTAGGGCAACTAAACCTAATGAGACTAGGCCACTATTGCTGGCCTCCCCAGAGCCAGACAGAGCGAATCAGAGCACAGTGGAGCGTAGGAATGTACCGGAAAGCAGGGCAGAGCACAAAGGTCTGAGCTATCCTCTCCTAACGTAACCAAGCCTAACATAAACGAACGTAGCATAACAGAACCTAACGAGTCGAGACCACTATTGCTACAAGCAGAATATGATAGAGCAGAGTAGAGCGCGGAGAGCGACCAGATCGCAGCGTATAGCACAAAAGTCGAATACATTCTTACCTAACATGTCCGAACCTAACATATGCAAACTTGGACTAACTAAACCTAACGTGCCAAGACCACAACTTCTGGCCCCCGCAGTGCCAAGCGGAAAATATTAGGGCACAGTAGAGCGCAGAAATACGACGAAGAGCAGCGTGTAGCAGAATAGTCGAGGATAACCTAACCTAACCAAACCTAACCTAACGTAACCATACGTAACATAACGCAACCTAACGTGTTGCGACCACTATTGCTGGCGTCCCCAGGGACACACAGAATATGATAGAGCACAATAGAGCCCAGTAGTCCGTAGGATAGCTGTGTCCAGCACAAAAGTCTAAGGTAACTTCTCCTAGCCCGACTTAGCCTAACCTAACCTAACGTAATCTAAACGAACCTAACATGCAGCGACCAGTATTGCTGGCCTCCACATTGCCAAGCAGAGCATATTACAGTAGCGTGGAGCGCAGACACCCACGGAATCGCAGTGTATAGCAGAAGAGTCGAACCAACCCAAACCCAACCTAAGCTAACGTAACATGTCCATACGTATCATATCTCAACCTATTTTGCCGAGACCACTATTACTGGCTTCCCCAGAACCAAGCGGCACGTACTAGAGCACAGCGGAGCGAAGAAGTCGATCGCATTCCGGTATACAACGCAGAAGACGAAGATATCCAAACCGAATGCAGACAAACCTTACCTAACCAAACCTAAACTAAGCCCACCTAACGCACCGCGGCCGCTATTTCTGGCCTCCCCAGAGCAAAGCACAGCATACGTGATCACAGTATTGCGCAGAAATCAACCGATTAGCAGTGTATGGCACAAAAGTCAGTGGTACTCTGACCTAACCTATCCAAACGTAATATAATCATACGTATCCTTACTTAACCTAACTTGCCGAGACCTCTATTGCTGGAATCCCCTCGGACAAACAGAATATACTACGGCGTAGTTGAGCGCAGAGAGCCGCCGAATTGCAGCGCATAGCACAAGAGCCAAATATATCGCAACCTACCGCGTCCTAACCTAACAAAGCCAAACGTAGACTAACTAATCTTAACGAGTCGTGGCCAATATATTCGGCCTCACCAGTGCCAGGCACAACAAAGCGGAGAATGTTAGAGGAGAGAAGGGAGCAGAAATACATACAGTCGCAGTAGAGCAGAAAAGTCGAAGCTATTCATGCCTAACCATAGCCAACATAACCTAACCAAGTGTAGCCTAACTAAAAATTCGAGCCGCGACTGCTATTGCTCGGCGCCCCAGGGCCAAGCAGAATGCAATAGAGCGAAGTGGAGTGCAGAAGCCCATGGAATCACAGTATATACCACAAAAGTCAAGGCAATCCTAACCTAACACTAAGAAGCATGTCGTAACCAAACGTAGCGTATATCAACCTAACGTGACGAGTCCATTATTAATGGCCACCTCGGTGTCGAGCAGAATATGGTGGAGCAGCGTAGGCAGCAGAAATCAACCGAATAGCTGTGTATAGTACTTAAGTCAAGCCTAGCCTGTACAGGCAATCCTAACGTAACACTAAGAAGCATGTCGTAACCAAACGTAGCGTATATCAACCTAACGTGACGAGTCCATTATTAATGGCCACCTCGGTGTCGAGCAGAATATGGTGGAGCAGCGTAGGCAGCAGAAATCAACCGAATAGCTGTGTATAGTACTTAAGTCAAGCCCAGCCTGTACTAACATATCCAAACGTAATATAATCTAGCGTATCCTAATTTAACACAACGTGCCAAGACCACTATTGCTGTAAGCCCGTTAGCCCAGCAGAATATACTAGGGCGTAGTGGAGCGCAGAGAGCCGCCGAATAGCAGCGCATAGCACAAAAGTCAAATATATCACAACCTATCGCGTCCTAACCTAACAAATCCAAATGTAGACTAACAAAACTTAACGAGCCGAGACCACTATTTTTGGTATCCCCAGTGCCGAGCAGAACAAACTAGAGCACAGTAGAGTGCAGGAATCCTCCGTATAGTAGTGTGTAGCGCGAAAGTCAAAGCTTGACCCTCCTAACCTAACCAATCGTAACGTACCCAAGCGTAACACAACTCAACCTATCGTGACGATGCCACTACTGCTGGACTCCCAGAGTCAAGCGGTACACATTAGAGGAGAGTAGAGAGCAGATGGCAATAGAATCTCATTGTATGGCGAAAATTCGAAGCTACCCATACCTTACCGTAGCTAACACAGTCTATCGAACCGTAGTCAATCTCAACATAACTTTTCCGGGCCACAATTTCTCGCGTTCACATTGCCAGGCAGAACGTACTAGAGCGCAGTAGAGCGCAGAAATCCACCGAAAAGCAGCGTATAGCATAAAGTCAAAGCTATTCTCCCCTTCCCTAACATAACATAACATGACCAAACGTAAAGGAACTAAACCTTGCGTGCCACGACCACTATCGCTGGCTTACCCAGATTCGAGCAGAGAATAGCAGAGCAATAGAGAGCGCAGAAATGCACCGAATAGCAGTGCTTAGTTTAAAAGCAAAAGCTATCCTCTCCTAACCTATCCGAACGTGACATAATCGAACGTATCCTAACCGAACCGAGCGTGCCGAGGCCACTTTTGTTGGCCTCTCCAGAGTCTGGCAGAGTATACCAAAGCAATGTAGAGCGCAGGAATCCACAGAATACAGGTACATAGCGCA
>NW_016930834.1:0-1120 GCF_001483705.2 Eufriesea mexicana
GTTTGGTTAGGTTTGTTTAGGGTTGCATCGCCTTTTGTGCTTTATACTGCTGTTCGGTCGATATCTGCGACCTGTATTGCTCTACCAACGTCTGCTTGTCTCTGGGGAGGTTAGCAGTAGCGGTCGTGGCATGTTTGTCTGAGCTAGGTCACGTTCAGTTAGGTTAGGCTGCGTTTGCTTATATTACGTTTGGACACGTTATTATTGTCTACGATCCACTTTTGTGCTATGGACAACTATTCCGTGGATTTCTATGCTCTACATTGTTCTACTATACCCTCCCCGGCTCTGGGGAGGCCAGTAATAGTGGAGTCGCCACATTAGTTTGGGTTATGCTAAGTTTGGTTAGGTTACGTTTGCTTGGGTTATGTGTGAGTAGCTTTGACTCTCGAGGTATACACTGCTATTTGGTTCTTGCCTGCTCAATTCTGTGCCCCGCTACACTCTGCCTGAGCCTGGGCAGCCCAGGAATAGTTGCCGCGTCCCGCTATGTTGAGTTAGGCTTCTTTCGGTTAGGTACCTGACCCTGGGCAGCCCAGGAATAGTTGCCGCGTCCCGCTATGTTGAGTTAGGCTTCTTTCGGTTAGGTTATAATTGTTTGGGTTAGGTTTGGATGTCTTTGTCTTTTCTGCAATACACTGTGATACTCGACACTAACATGTTCTGCCTGGCTCTAAGGATGGCAGCAATAGAGGTTTCGACACGGTAGGAAGTGTTAGGTTACGTTTGGTTGCATTACGTTTGTCTATGTTAGGAAAAGATAGCTTTGACTTTTGTGCTATATACCGCTATTCGGCGGGCTTGTGCGCTCTACTGTGCTCCAGTATATTCTGCTTGGATCAGGGGAGGCCAGCAATGGCGGCCTCGGCATGATAGGTTCAGTTAAGTTACGTTTGGCTTGGCTAGTCAATGTTTGGTTTGGCTAGGACGGCTTTGACTTTTGCGGTATACGCTACTATTAGGTAGATATCTGCGCTCTGCATTGCTTCACTGACCTCTGCTTGCCTCTGTGGGGGCTAGGAACAGTGGACGTGGCACGTACGGTATTGTTAGGTTCCGTCTGGCTTGGTTAGGGTAGGTTAAGTTTGGTAAGGATGGCTTCGACGTTTGTGCAATATAA
>NW_016930835.1:0-1027 GCF_001483705.2 Eufriesea mexicana
TGGCAGGAAAATTCAATTTTACTGACATTTTCGACTAATACTATGTTGAGTCACCTAACTTGCTTAAATAAAGAGGAAGAATTCTATGTGCGTGCTATAGCCGTTGCACGAATATAGAATGTGGTTGGAAAGTTCAAATTTATTGACCTTTTACCTATATGCGTGCTATAGCCGTTGCACGAATATAGAATGTGGTTGGAAAGTTCAAATTTATTGACCTTTTCGACTAACATCGTGGTGAGCTAACTTTCTTGCGTAAAGAAGGAGGAAGGAATCTATTTGCGAGCAGTAGCAACCGCAATGCTTTAGAATAAGAATGAAGAACTCAATTTTGTTGACACTTTCTGCTACTATAGTCCTGAGCTTACTTTCTGGCATAAATAAGGAGGAAAGATTCTACTGGCGTGCAATGGGCATTGCAATGCTATAGAATCCTCCTGGAAAATACAAATTCATTGACATTTTCGACTAATACCGTGGTGATCTACCTTTCTTGCATAAATAAGGGGGAAAGGTTCTATTGGCGTGATATTGCCATTGCAACGCTATAGGATCTGGAAGGAAAATCCAATTTTATTGTCATTTTCGTCTAATATCATCGTGAGCTATCTTTCTATCATAAATAAGGAGGAAGGATTCAATTAGATACTATTGGCGTGCTATAGCCATTGCATTGATGTAGAATGTGCTTTGAAAACTCATATTTATTGACATTTTCGGTTAACAACGTGGTGAGCTATCTTTCTTGCATATATAAGGAGGAAACAATAAATTCACGAGCTATAGCCGTCTAAGTGCTATAAAATCTGGCTGGAAAATTCAATTTTGTTGACTTTTTTGACTAATATCGTGGTGAGCTAACATTCTTGCATAAATAAGCAGGACATGTAGTATTGGCGTGCTATTGCCATTGCAAACCTATAGAATCTGGAAGGAAAATTCAATTTTATTGACATTTTCCTCTAATATCGTGGTGAGCTAGCTTTCTTGCATAAATAAGTAGAAAAGATGCTGTTGGCGTGCTATA
>NW_016930836.1:0-510 GCF_001483705.2 Eufriesea mexicana
CCAAACAACAGTCTACACCGCGAAAGTTAAAGCAATCCAAACCAAACCCAAACCAACCTTACATAGCCAAACGCTACACAACTCAGGCTAACGTGCCGAAACAAATACCGTTGGCCACCCCAGAGCAAAGTAGAATATACTAGAGCACAGCAGAGCGCAGTGTCCCGCAGTATAGCGTTCTGTAGCATGAAAGTCGAAGCTACCATATCCTAACATTACCAAACGTAACAAACATAACCAAAGGCTATGTATCTCCACCTAACATACCAAGACCACTACTGCTGGTCTCCCCAGAGCCATGCAGAACATATTAGAGCGCAGTTGATCTGAGAAATACACCGAAAAGCAGTATGTAGCACAAAAGTCAAAGGTACGGTGCCCTAACATAACCAATCGTAGCACTACCAAATGCAGCCAAACTCAGCCAAACGCGCCGCCACCGCAATTACAGCCCCCCCCCCACATATCCAAGCAGAACATGTTAGAGGAGAGTAGATCGGAAAAATCCAT
>NW_016930837.1:0-222 GCF_001483705.2 Eufriesea mexicana
AGTGAGCTAACTTTCTTGCATATATAAGGAGCAAAGATTCAATTCACTTGCTATAGCCGTCGCAATGCTATAGAATATGCCTGGAAAATTCAATTTTATTGACATTTTCGACGAATATAGTGGTGGGCTATCTTTCAACATAAATAAGGAGCAAAGATACTCTTGGTGTGCTATTACCATTGCAACGCTATAGAATCTTCCTGGAAAATTCAATTTTATTGA
>NW_016930838.1:0-739 GCF_001483705.2 Eufriesea mexicana
AATAAAATTGAATTTTTCAGCAAGATTCTATAGCATTGCAATGCCTATAGCATGATAACAGAATCTTTCCTCCTGGTTTATGGAAGAAAGATAACTCACCACGGTATTAGTCGAAACTGTGAATAAAATTGAACCTTCGAGCCAGATTCCAGAGCATTGCAATTGCTATAGTACTACAAAAGGACCTTTCCTCCATACTTAGGCGAAGAAGATAGCCCACCACGATATTAGTCGAAAAGGTCAAGAAAATTGAACTTTCCAGCCCGATTCCGCAGCATTGCAATGGCTATAGCACGCAAAAAGGATCTTTCCTCCATTCTTATGCCAGGAAACTAGTTCACCACGATATTAGTCGACAATGTGAATAAAATTTATCTTCCCAGCCCGATACTGCAGCATTGCAATGGCTATAGCACGCCAAAAGGGTCTTTCCTCCTTACTTATGCAATGTAATCTGGCTCACCACGATATTATTCGAAAATGTCAATAAAATTGTATTTTCCGGCCAGATTCTATAGCATTGCAATGGTTGTAGCTTGCCAATATAATCTTTCCTACTTGTTTATGCAAGAAAGTTAGCTGACCACGATATTAGTGGAAAATGTCAATAAAATTGAATTTTCCGGCCAGATTCTGCAGCATTGCAATGGCTATAGCACTACGAACGGGTCTTTCCTCCTTACCTATGCAAAGAAGTTAGCTCGCAACGAAACTAGTCGAAAATATCAATAAAATTGAA
>NW_016930838.1:891-6950 GCF_001483705.2 Eufriesea mexicana
TCCTCCTTACTTATGCAAGTAAGTTAACTCACCACGATATTAGCCGAGAATGTTAATAAAATCGAATTTTCCATCCAGATTCTGTAGCATTGCAGCGGCTATAGCTCGCCAATAGTATCTTTCCTCCTTATTTATGCAAGAAAGTCATGCCACCACAATATTAGTCGAAAACGACAATAATATTGAACTATCCAGCCAGATTCTGTAGCATTTCAATGCCTATATCACGCCAATAGTATCTATCGTCCTTATTTATGAAACAAAGTTAGTTCGCCACGGTATGAGCCGAAAGTGTCAATAAAATTGAATCTTCCAGCCCCATTCTGCAGCATTGCAACAGCTATACCACGCAAAAAGGATATTTCCTCCTTACTTATGCAAGGAAGCTGGATCACCACGATATTAGTCGAAAATGTCAAAAAATTGAATATTCCAGCAAGATTCTATAGCACTGCAATGCCTATAGTATGCCAACAGAATCTTTCCTCCTGATATATGGAAGAATGTTATCTCACCACCATATTAACACCACTATATTACTAGAAAATGTCAATAAAACTGATTTTTCCCACCAGATTCTTTGGCATTGTGATGGCAATAGCAAGCCAATAGAATTTTTCCGCCTTATTTACGCAGGAAAGATAGTTAACCACTATATTAGTCGAAAATGTCAATAAAATTGAATTTTCCAGCACGATTCTACAGCATTGCAATGCCTATAGTATGCCAACAGAATCTTTCCTCCTGATATATGGAAGAAAGTTAGCTCACCGACATATTAGCTGAAAATGTCAATAAAACTGATTTTTACAACCTGATTCTTTGGCATTGCAATGGCAATAGCACGCCAACAGAAACTTTCCGCCTTATTTACGCATGAAAGATAGCTAGCCACGATATTATTCCAAAATGTCAATAAAATTGAATCTGCCAGGCACATTCTATATCATTGCAATGGTTATGCCAAGCGAAAGGAAACCTTCCTCCTTATTTATGCAAGAAAGGTAGCGCTCCAAAATATTATTCGAAAATGTATATAAAATTGAATTTTCCGGCCAGATTCTATAGCATTGCAATGGTTATAGCTTGCCAATATCATCATTCCTCCTTGGTTATGCAAGAAAGTTAGCTCATCACGATATTCGTCGAAAATGTCAATAAAAATGAATTTTCCAGCCAGATTCTGCAGAATTGTAATGGCAATACCACTCCAAACGGATCTTTCCTCCTTACCTATGCAAGGAAGTCAGCTCACCACGAAATTAGACGAAAATGTCAATAAAATTGAATTATCCAGGAAGATTCCATTGCATTGCAATGCCTATAGCACGCCATTAGAATCTATCCTCCTTATTTTTGCGAGAAAGTTAACTCACCACAATATTAGCCGAAAATGTCAATATTATTGGACTTTGAAGCCAGATTCTATATCATAGCGATGGCTAAAGCACGGCAAAAGAATCTTTCCTCCTTATTTATGCAAGAAAGGTAGCGCATAAAAATATTATTCGAAAATATCATTAAAATTGAATTTTCCGTCCAGATTCTTCTGCACTGCGGTGGATATAGCACTCCAAAAGGACTTTTCCTCCTTCCGTATGCAAGGAAGTCAGCTCACCGCGGTAATAGTTGAAAATGTAAATAAAATTGATTTTTCCAGCCAGATTCTGCAGCATTGCAATGGCTATAGCACTCCGAACGGATCTTTCATCCCTATTTATGCAAGAAAGTTAACTCACCACGATATAAGTCGAAAATGTCATTAAAATTGAACTCTCCAGCACGATTCTGCAGCAGTGCCACAGCTATAGCACGCAAAAAGGATCTTTCCTCCTTACTTATGTGAGGAAGCTGGCTCACCACGATATTAGTCGAAAATGACATAAAAATTGAATTTTATAGCAAGATTCTATAGCATTGCAATGCCTATAGTATGCCAGCAGAATTTTTCCTGATATATGGAAGAATGTTAGCTCACCACCATATTTGTCGAAAATGTCAATAAAATTGATATTTCCCACCAGTTTCTTTGGCACTGCGAAGGCAATAGCACGCCAATAGTATCTTTCCGCCTTATTTACGCGGGAAAGATAGTTAACCACTATATTAGTCGAAGAAGTAAATGAAATTGAATCTGCCCGGCACATTCTATATCATTGCAATGACTATAGCACGCCAGTAGAATCTTTCCCAATTATTTATGCAAGAAAGTTAGCTCAACTCGATATTAGTCAAGAATGTCGATAAAATTAAATTTTCCAGACAGAATATTCTGCATTGCGGTGGCTATAGCACTCCAAAACTATTTCTCCTCCTTCCGTATGAGAGGAAGTTAGCTAACCACGGTATTAGTCGAAAATGTCAATAAAATTGAATTATCCAGGAAGATTCCATTGCATTGCAATGCCTATAGCACGCCATTAGAATCTTTCCTCCTTATTTTTGCGAGAAAGTTAACTCACCACGATATTAGCCAAAATGTTAATAAAATTGAATCTGCCCGGCACATTCTATATCATTGCAATGACTATAGCACGCCAGTAGAATCCTTCCCCATTATTTATGCAAGAAGGTTAGCTCGCCACGATAATAGTAAAAAATGTCAATAAAATTATATTTACCAGACAGATTCTTCTGCATTGCGGTGGATATAGCACTCCAAATGGACTTTTCCGCCTTACGTATGCAAGGAAGATAGCTCACCACGGTATTAGTCGAAAATGTCAATAAAATTGAATTTTCCATCCAGATTCTATAGCATTGCAATGCCTATAGCACGCCAATCTAATCTTTCCTCCTTACTTATGCAAGGAAGCTGGCTCACCACGATAATAGTCGAAAATGTCAATATAATTGAATTTTCCAGCAAGATTCCATAGCATTGCAATGCCTATAGTATGCCAACAGAATCATTCCTCCTGATATATGGAAGAATGCTATCTCACCACCATAATAGCCGAAAATGTCAATAAAATTGATTTTTCCCGTCAGATTCTTTGGCATTGCGATGGCAATAGCAAGCCAATAGAATCTTTTCGCCCTATTTACGCAGGAAAGATAGTTAACCACGATATTATTCCAAAATGTCAATAAAATAGAATCTGCCAATCCCATTCTATATCATTGCAATGGTTATACCAAGCGAAAGGAATCTTCCCTACTTATTTATGCAAGAAGGGTAGCGCTCCAAAATATTAGTCGAAAATGTCAATAAAATGGAATTTTCCGGCCAGATTCTATAGCATTGCAATGGTTATAGCTTACCAATATAATCTCTCCTCCTTGTTTATGCAAGAAAGTTAGCTCACCACGATATTATTCGAAAATGTCATCAAAATTGAATTTTCCATCCAGATTCTGTAACATTGAAGCGGCTATAGCTCGCCAATAGAATGTACCCTGCCTATTTAGTCACGAAAGATTTCTCACCACGATAATAGTCGAAACTGTCAATAATATTGAACTTTCCAGCCAGATTCTATAGCATTGCATCGCCTATAGCACGCCAATAGAATCTTTCTTCCTTATTTATGCGAGAAAGTTAGCATTCCCCGATATTAGTCAAAAATGTCAATAAAATTGAGTTTTCCAGCCAGATTAAACGACATTGCAAACGCTATAGCGCACCAAAGTGATCTTTCCTCCTTACTTGTGGAAGGAAGGTTTCTCACCACGATATATGTAGAAAATGACAATAAAATTGAATTGTCCTGCAAGATTCTATAGCATTGCAATGCCTATAGCATGCCAACAGATTCTTTCCTCCTGATTTATGGAAGAGAGATATCTCACCACAATATTAGTCGGAACTGTCAATAAAATTGAAGCCTCCAGCCGGATTCGAAAGCATTGCAATCGCTATAGCACTCCAAAAGGTTCTTTCCTCCTAACTTGTGGAAGGAAGAAATCTCACCAAGGTATTAGTAGAAAATGACAATAAAATTGAATTCTCCAGCAAGATTCTATAGCATTGCAACAGAATCTTTCCTACTGATTTATGGAACAAACATAGCTCACCACGATATTAGTCGAAACTGTCAATAAAATTGAATCTTCCAGCCAGATTCGAGAGCATTGCAATGGCTATAGCACGCCAAAAGGACCTTTCCTCCATACTTAAGCAAAGAAGATAGCTCACCACGATATTAGTCGATAATGTCAATGAAATTGAACTTTCCAGCCCGATTCCGCGGCATTGCAATGGCTATAGCACGCAAAAAGGATCTTTCCTCAATACTTATGCCAGGAAGCTAGCTCACCACGATATTAGTCGATAATGTCAATGAAATTGAACTTTCCAGGCCGATTCTGCAGCATTGCAATGGTTATAGCACGCCAAAAGGATCTTTCCTCCTTACATATGCAATGGAATCTGGCTCCCCGCGATATTATTCGAAAATGTGAATGAAATTGTATTTTCCGGCCAGATTCTATAGCATTGCAATGGTTATAGCTTGCCAATATAATCTTCCCTCCCTGTTTATGCAAGAAAGTTATCTCACCACGATATCAGTCGAAAATGTCAATAAAATTGTATTTTCCAGGTAGATTCTATATCATTGCAATGCCTATAGCAAGCCAACAGAATCTTTCCTCCTGATTTATGGAAGAAAGTTAGCTCACCACCATATTAGTCGAAAATGTCGATAAAATTGAATTCTTCAGCCGGATTCTACAGCACTTGAGCGGCTATAGCAAGCCAATACAATCATCCTCCTTATTTATGCAAGAAAGAAAGCCCACCACGATATTAGTCGAAACTATCAATACAATTAAACTTTCCAGCCAGATTCTATAGCATTGCATAGCCTATAGCACGCCTATAGATTCTTTCCTCCTGATATATGCGAGAAAGTTAGCTTTCCTCGACATTAGTCAAAAATGTCAATAGAATTGAATTTTCCAGCCAGATTCTACGACATTGCAAACGCTATAGCATGCCAATAGAATCTTTCCGCCCTATTTACGCAGGAAAGATACTTAACCACTATATTAGACGAAAATGTAAATAAAATTGAATCTGCCAAACACATTCTATATCATTGAAATGGTTATAGCCCGCCAAAAGTATATTTCCTCCTCATTTATGCAAGAAAAGAAGCGCACCACAATGTTATTCGAAAATGTCAATAAAATTGTATTTTCCGGCCAGATTCTATAGCATTGCAATGGTTATAGCTTGCCAATACAATCTTTCCTCCTTGTTTATGCAAGAAAGTCATGCCACCACAATATTAGTCGAAAACGACAATAATACTGAATTATCCAGCCAGATTCTATAGCATTTCAATACCAATATCACGCCAATAGTATCTATCGTCCTTATTTATGAAACAAAGTTAGTTCGCCACGGTATGAGCCGAAGATGTCAATAAAATTGAATCTTCCAGCCCGATTCTGCAGAATTGCAATGGTTATAGCTTGCCAATATAACCTTTCCTCCTAGTTTATGCAAGAAAGTTAGCTCACCACGATATTAGCCGAAAATGTTAATAAAATTGAACTTTCCAGCCACATTCAATATCATTGCTGTGTCTATAGCACGCCAATAGATTCTTTCCTCCTTATTTATGCAAGAAAGGTAGCGCACCACAACATTAGACGAAAATGTCAATAAAAATGAATTTTCCAGCCGGATTCTGCAGCATTTCAGCTGGTATAGCACGCCAATAGAATCCTTCCACCTTCTTTATGCAAGAAAGTTAGCTCACCACAATATTACTCGAAAATGTCAATAAAATTGAACTTCCCGGCCGCATTCTACAGCATTGCAATGGCTATAGTACGCCAAAAGGATCTTTCCTCCATACTTATGCAAGGAAGATGGCTCACCTCGATATTAGCCGAAAATGTCAGTAAAATTGAACTTTCCGGCCCGATTCTGCACCATTGCTACAGCTATAGCACGCAAAAAGGATCTTTCCTCCATTCTTATGCAAGGAAGCTTGCTCACCACGATATTAGTCGAAAATGTCGGTAAAATTGAACTTTACCGTCAGATTCCAGAGCATTGCAATGGCTATAGCACGGCAATAGATTCTTTCCACCTTATTTATGCA
>NW_016930839.1:0-863 GCF_001483705.2 Eufriesea mexicana
CAAAAGCAGCACATATTATGGGAGTTGCAGAGCTCAGAAATCCATACAACGGCAGTGCATTCGACAAAAACAAAGCTACCCTATCCTAACTTATCCAAACGTAACGCAGCCATTCGGACCATAACTTAACCTATCATGCCGAGTCCAGTATTGCTTTCCTCCCCAGAGCCTAGGAGAGCATTCTAGAGCACAGTAGAGAGCAGAAATCCGCCGTATTGCATTGTACAGCGCAAAAGTCAAGGATATCCGATAATTACATGACCCAACATAGCCTAACCAAACGAAGCATAACTAGACCTATCGTGAAGAGGTCACTATTGTTGGACTCCCCATGGCCAGACAGAACATACTAGAGAACACTAGAGCGCCGAAGCTCACCAAATTCCAGTGTATAGCTCAAAAGTCTGAAACAACCTAACAAAACCCAACCAAACGTAACCTAACCAAGCGTAACCGATCTCAGCCTAACGTGCCGCGACCACCATTTCTGGGATCCCCAGCGACTTGTAGAGTAGAGTACGGCAACGCTGATCCCATAAAAACCATCGAATAGCTGCGTATAGCACAAAAGTCAAAGCTACCATATACTCACCTATCTAAAGGCAACGTAGCCAAACTTAACATAACTCAAGCTAACGTGCCGAGACGCCTCCTGCTGGCATCCCCAGAGCCAAGCAGAATACACTAGAGTGCAGTAGAGCGCAGAAATCCACCGAGCAAAAGTGCATAGCACAATTATCAAAGCTACCCTGTTCCACTATATCCAAATGTAACATAACCAAACGCAACATAGGTGGACCTGACGCGCCGAGACCACAATTGCTGCCCTCCCCGGTGTCAAGCACAGCATATTAGTGGAGAGT
>NW_016930839.1:1701-2069 GCF_001483705.2 Eufriesea mexicana
CACAAAGGTCAATGATATCCTAACGTAATCTGACCTAACTTTACCGAACCGAACGTAGAATACCTGAAACTAACTAGACGAGAGCTCTATTGCTGACTTCCACAGAGCCAAACAGAATACATAGAGCACAGCAGAGGGGAGAAATTGACCGCATATCCGTGTTTAGCACAAAAGTCGAAGCCAGCACAACCAAACCGTACGTAACCTAACCGAACCACGCGTTACCTATCTCAACCTATCTTCCCACGGCAGCCATTGCTGGCCTCCCGGGGGTTGACTGGAGTATAGTAGAGCAACGAAGAGCGCATAAATCCACCAAACTGCAGTGTATAGCTCTAAAGTGAGAGACATCCTATCCTAACTTGACA
>NW_016930840.1:0-681 GCF_001483705.2 Eufriesea mexicana
GCTCACCACGATATTAGTCGAAAATGTCAATAAAATTGAACTTTCTAGACAGGTTCTTCTGCATTGCAATGGCTAATGCACGCCAAGAGGATCTTTCCTGCTTACTTATGCGAGGAAGATAGCTCACCACGATATTAGTCGAAAATGTCAACGAAATTGGACTTTCCAGCCATATTCTATAGCATTGCGACAGGTATAGCACGCCAAATGAAGCTTTCCTCCTTATTTATGCAATAAAGTTAGCTCACCACGATATTAGCCGTAAATGTCAATAAAATTGAATTTTCCAGCCAGATTCTATAGCTTTGCACTGCCTATAGCACGCCAATAGAACCTTTCCTCCTTATTTATGCAATAAAGTTAGCTCACCACGATATTAGCCGTAAATGTCAATAAAATTGAATTTTCCAGCCAGATTCTATAGCTTTGCACTGCCTATAGCACGCCAATAGAACCTTTCCTCCTTATTTATGCAATAAAGTTAGCTCACCACGATATTAGCCGTAAATGTCAATAAAATTGAATTTTCCAGCCAGATTCTATAGCTTTGCACTGCCTATAGCACGCCAATAGAACCTTTCCTCCTTATTTATGCAAGTAAGTTAACTCACCACGATTTTAGTCGAAAACGTCAACAAAATTGTATTTTCCAGCGATATTCTATATCATTGCAGTTGATAT
>NW_016930841.1:0-515 GCF_001483705.2 Eufriesea mexicana
TAGCTCACCACGATACTAGTCGAAAATGTAAATAAAATTGAATTTTCCGGTCAGATTCTATAGTACTGAAATGGCTATAGCATGCCAACAGAATCTTTCCTCCTTATTTATGCATCAAAACCAGCTCACCACGAGATTAGTCGAAAATGGCAATGAAATTGAATTTTGCTGTCATATTCGATATCATTGCAATGGCATAGCATGCCAATAGAATCTTTCCTCGTTATTTATGCATCAAAATTACCTCATCACGATATTAGTCGAAAATGTCAATAAAATTGAATTTTCCAGTCAGATTCTATAGCATTACAATAGCTATAGCATGCCCATAGAATCTTTCCACCTTATTTATGCAACAAAATTAGCTCACGACGGTATTAGACGAACATGTCCACAAAATTGAATTTTCCAGTCAGATTCTACAGCATTGCAATGGCTATAGCGTGCCCATGGGATCTTTCCTCCTTATTTATGCAACAAAATTTGCTCACCACGATATTAGTCGATAATGTCAA
>NW_016930842.1:0-205 GCF_001483705.2 Eufriesea mexicana
TATTTATGCACGAAAGTTACCTCACCACGATATTAGTCGAAAATGCCAATAAAATTGAATTTTTGAGGTAGATTCTATAGCATTGCAATGGCTATAGCGCGCCAATAAAATATTTCCTCCGTATTTATGCACGAAAGTTACTCCACCACGATATTAGTCGAAAATGTCAATAAAATTGAATATTCGAGGCAGATTCTATAGCATT
>NW_016930842.1:351-588 GCF_001483705.2 Eufriesea mexicana
ATCTTTCCTCCTTACACATGCAAGGATGCCAGCTCACCACGATATTAGTCGAAAATGTCAATAAAATGGAATTTTCCATCCAGATACTATAGAATTGCAATGGCCATAGCTGGGCAAGAGAATCTTTCCTCCTTATTTATGCAAGAAAGACACCTCACCGCGATTTTAATCGACAATATCAATAAAATTGAATTTTCGAGGTAGATTCTATAGCATTGTAATGGGTATAGCGTGCCA
>NW_016930843.1:0-250 GCF_001483705.2 Eufriesea mexicana
TAGATGGCTGTACTTGCCATTCGGTTGATGGCGTTAGGCGATCTACACACCAATCTATAACAATTTCTAGATTTTGGATAGGCCTATTCTCTGGCAGGTAGATGGCTGTACTTGCCATTGTATTGAAGGCGTTCGGCGCCCTATTCGCCAAGCTACAACAGGTTATAGGTTTTGAGTAGACCTATTTTCTGGCAAGTAGATGGCTGTGCTTGTCATTGGATTGAAGGCGCTAGGCGTTCTATTCACCAAG
>NW_016930844.1:0-1002 GCF_001483705.2 Eufriesea mexicana
CATTCATCCATACATCCATCCACCCATCCGTCCATACAGCCATACGTCCGTACATCCGTCCATCCACACCTCAATCCATTCATTCATCCATCCATCCATACAACCTTTCATCCATTCATAAATCCATCCATACGTCCACCTTTCCATACATCCATCCATCCATACATCCACCCATCCACACAACCATCGAACCATACATTCATCGAAACGTACAAGCACCCATCCATACATCCATCGATCCATACTTATATCCATCCATACATCCATAGGTATATACACCCACACATACATCCATCCGTACATCCATACATACATCAATACATCCATACATCCATCCATCCATACATCCATCCATCCATACATACATACATCCACAATCCATATATCCATAAATCCATCCATTCGATACTCCATCGATCGATACATCCATCCATCCATACATCCATGCATATACACATACATACATCCATACATCCGTACATCCGTACATCCATACCTCAATGCATCCATACATCCATCCGTCCATACAACCATTCATCCATACATAAATCCATCGATACGTCTACCTTTCTACACATCCATCCATCCATACATTCACCCATCCATACATACATCGAACCATACATCCATCGACCCATACAAGCACCCATCCAAACATCCATCGATCCATATAGCCATATATATACATCCACACATCCATACATGCATCCATACATCCATACAGGCATACATCCATACATCCGTACATTCGTCCATCAGTACCTCAACCCATCCACACTTCCACCCATCCATACAGCCATCCATCCATACATACATCCACACATACATCCATACATCCATACATCCATCCTTCCAAACATCCACCCAACCATACAACCATCGATCCATACAACCATCGATCCATACAACCTTCCATCCATACTTCCATCCATCAATCCATCCAAACATACAGCCATACATCCATACATACATCCATACGAACATCCACATATCCGTACATAC
>NW_016930845.1:0-492 GCF_001483705.2 Eufriesea mexicana
CATACATACATCCATACTTACGTCGATACATTCATCCATACATCCATCCATCCATTCCTCCATCCACTCATACATCCAGCCATCCAAACGTGCATACATATATAGATCCATACATCCATTCATCCGTACACCCAAACATTTGTACATTCACACATACATACATCCATAAATCCGTACATCCACACATACATCTATACACACATCCGTACATTCGTCCATACATCCACCCATCCATAAATCCATTCATCCACCAATCCATAACTCCATCCAATCATAGATCCATCCATCCATACATTCACACATCCATACGTCCGTCCAGCCGCACATCCATCCATCCATACGTCCACCCTTCGGTACATTCATCCATTCATACATCCACCCAACCATACATTCATCGATCCATACATCCATCCATCTGTACATCCATCGACCAATCCATTCATACATACATACATACATACATACATCAATACATCCATACATCCATCCATA
>NW_016930846.1:0-213 GCF_001483705.2 Eufriesea mexicana
AAGACTCTATTGGCATGCTATAGCCGTTGTAATGCTATAGAATCTGACTGGAAAATTCAATTTCATTGACATTCGCGAGTAATATCGTGGTCAGGTAATTTCGTTGCATAAATAAGGCGGAAAGATCCTATTGGCATGCTATAGCCATTGCAATGGTATAGAATCTGTATGGAAGGTTCATTTTTATTGACATTTTCGACTATTATCGTGGTG
>NW_016930846.1:276-532 GCF_001483705.2 Eufriesea mexicana
AATGCTATAGAATCTGTGTGGAAAATTCAATTTTATAGACCCTTCCGACTAATATCGTTGTGAGGTAATTTTGTTGCATAAATAGGACGGAATCATTCTGTTGGCATGCTATAGCCATTGCAATGCTATAGAAGCTGACTGGAAAACTCAGTTTTATTGACATTTTCTACTAATATCGTGGTGAGCCAATTTTGTTGCACAAATAAGGGGGAAAGATTCTATTGGCATACTTTAGCCATTGCAATGCTCCATAATC
>NW_016930847.1:0-813 GCF_001483705.2 Eufriesea mexicana
CAACCAACCCAACCAAACCCAACCCAACCCAGCACAACCCAACCCAACGCAACGCAACCCAACTCAACATAACCTAACCTAACCAAATCTAGCACAAGGTTGACGTGACCTGACCAGACAGGAACTACCCTAACGTAACCTAACCTAACCTATCCTAACCTGACACAACCTAACCTACTCTGACCTTACCCGAACTAACCTAACATAACCTAACCAGACCTAACCTAACCTAACCTAACCAAACCTAACATAACATAACACAGCCTAACCTAACCTAACCTAACCTAACCTAACCTTACCTAACCTAGCCTAGCCTAACGTAACCTAACATAACCTAGCCTAACCTAACCTAACCTAGCCTAACAGAACCTAGCCAAGCCTAACATAACCTAGCCTAGCCTAGCCTAACCTAACCTAACCTAACCTTACCTAATTTCACAAAACCTAACGTAACCTACCTAACCAAACATCACCTATCCGAACCTAACCTAACGTAACCTAATCTAATACAACCTAACACACGCTGATGTGAACTGACCGGACCGAACCTAACCTAACCTAAACTGATCTAACCTAACCTAACCACTCTTGAACTGGCCTAGCCGACGTAACATGACCTCTCTTAACCTAGCCTAACGTAACCCAACGTAACCCATCCTAACTTAACCTCACAAAACGTAACGCATCCTACCTAACCAAACTTTACCTATACGAACGTAACCTAACGAAACGTTACCTAGCCAAACCTATCCTAACCTAAATTAACGTAACCCAACCTAACATAACCTAGCCTAGCCAAACCTAACCCAACCC
>NW_016930848.1:0-241 GCF_001483705.2 Eufriesea mexicana
TATCCAATCCCGTTATAGAAACATTCACTCTACACGGATAAATGAAAAAAACCGGAGTCAAAAAGCCTGATTTTGAAGATAGAAACCGAAAAAGTAAACTGCGCAGCACGACCTGTCACCCACTGACACATTCGGCACTATTATTCGAAAACGCATGCACGGAACGCAAAAAAAATACCCAATCCCCTTATGGAAACATTCACTCTCCACGGATAAATGAAAAAAACCGGAGTCCAAAGCC
>NW_016930849.1:0-1233 GCF_001483705.2 Eufriesea mexicana
ATACACTGCTCTGCGGTCGATATCTGAGCAATGCAATGCTCTACTAGCATCTGCTTCTATCCGTGGAGGCCAGCAATGGCAGTTGTGACAGGTTCGGCTAAGTTAGGTTTCGTTTGGCTAGGCTTGGTTAGGACAAGATAGGTTAAGATGGCTTAGACCTTTGTGCTATAAACTGCTATTTGGTCGGTATCTGCGCTCTAAATTGCTGTACTAGCATCTTCCTGCCTCTGTGGAGGCCAGGAACTGTGGCCGTCTCACATCAGGTTGTGGTTCGTAACGTCCGCTTATGTTACGTTTGGATAGGTTAGGATACGATAGCTTTGTCTTTTGTGCTGTTCACTGCAATGCGGACGATTTCCACGCTCTTCTGTGCTGTAGCATATCCTGCTTGGCTCTGAAGCTACAGCATATCCTGCTTGGCTCTGCGGAGGCCAGCAGTAGTGTTCTCGTCACGATAATTTGGGTTAGGATTCGTTGCGTTAGATTGTGTTACTTGGGGTTTGTTTTGGGTGGCCTCGATTTTCGGAGTGTACACTGACATTCGGTCAATTCCTTTGCTCTACAGTTCTCTTCTATACTTAACTCGTCTCGAAGGTGGGCAGCAATAGTGGTCGCGGCAGTTAGGTTCAGATGTGTTACGTCTCGTTATGTTAGTTGAGGTTATGTTAGGACGGGGTATCTTCGACTTTGGTGCTATACGCTGCCATTATATGGACTTCTACACTCTAGTCTCCTGTAATATGTTTTGCTTGGCTATAGGGAGGCCAGCAATGGTGATTTAGACTGTTTGTGTTCGACTAGCTAGCGTTTGGTTATGTAAAGTTTTGTTAGGTTAGGATATGTTAACCTTGACTTTTGTGCCGTACACTGCTATTCGATGCACCTATGCGCTATACTGTGCTCTATTATGCTCTGCTCGACTTTGGGGTGGTCAGCAATTATGGTCGTAACACGATAGGTTGTGTTAGGTTAGGTTTGGTTAAGCCAGGTTGGGTTACGTTTGGTTGTGATGGCTTAGACTTTTTTTGCTATACACTGCTGTTCGCTGGATGCCTGCCCAGTACTGTGCTCTTGCATGTTCTGCTTTGCGCTGGGGAGGCCGGAAATAGTCGTCTCGTCTCGTTAAGGTAAGTTGGTCCTCGTTTGGCTTGTTCAGGTTAAGCCATGTTTGGTTAGGACATATTTGACTTTTGTGCTATATGCTGCTATTTGGTGGCTATCTGCGCTCCACTA
>NW_016930850.1:0-251 GCF_001483705.2 Eufriesea mexicana
TACGTTTGGCTGTATTACGTTTGGTTAGGTATGGAAAGTGTATCCTTGACTTTTGTGCTCTACGCTGCAATTCGGTCGTCTTCTGCGCCCTTCGTTGTTCTACTATACTCCACACGACTCTGAGGAGGTTAGCAACGGCGGTCGTGGCACGACAGGCAGGGTAAGGTAACCTTCGTCTATGTTAGGTCAGGTTAGGTCTGGTTAGGACGGATTTGACTTTTGTGCTATACACTGCTATTCGATGAACTTCT
>NW_016930851.1:0-210 GCF_001483705.2 Eufriesea mexicana
CTCTGCTTGGCTCTGAGGGGGCCAGCAATAGCGGTCTCGGCAGGATAGGTTGAGATAAGCTACTTCTGGTTAGGTTACGTTTGTTTGGGTTAGGCTTGCATAGCTTTGACTTTCGCGGTGTACACTGCCATTCGGTAGATTTCTGCATCCTACCGTGCTCTAATGTACTCTGCTTGGTTCTGGGTAGGCCAGCAATAGTGGTCTCGTCAA
>NW_016930852.1:0-458 GCF_001483705.2 Eufriesea mexicana
ATGCAAGGAAGATAGCTCACCACGGTATTAGTCGAAAATGTCAGTAAAATTGAGTTTTCCAGCCAGATATGCAGGATTTCTATGGTTATAGCACACCAAAAGGATCTCTCCTCCTCACGTATGCATGGAAGATAGCGCACCATGGTATTAGTCGATAATGTCAGTAATATTGCATACTCCAGGAGGATTCTGAAGCATTGCAATGCCTATAGCACGCCAATAGAATCTTTCCTCCTTTGTTGTGCGAGAAAGTTAACTCAGCACGATATTAGCAGAAACTGTCTGTAAAATTGAACTTTCAAGCCACATTCTATTGCATTGCAAAGGCTATAGCACGCCAATAGAATCTTTTCTCTTTGTTTATTCAAGAGAGTTAGCTCGAAACAATATTAGTAGAAAATGTCAATATGATTGTCATTTCCGGACTGACTCCATAGCACTGAAATGGCTATATGATG
>NW_016930853.1:0-1429 GCF_001483705.2 Eufriesea mexicana
CATCCATACATACATCCATACTTCCATAAATCGATCCATCCAAATGTCCACCCATTCATACATTCATCGATCCATACATCCTTCCATTAATACAGCCATCCATCCATACATACATCCATCCTTACATCCATTCATCCATACACCAATACGTCCATACGTCCATACATCCATACATATATACATTCATACATCCATACATCCGTATATCCGTCCATCCATACATGAGTCCTTCCATACATCCATCCATCCTTCCAACCACTCATCCATACATACATCCACCCATACATCCACCTTTCCACATATCCATCCATCCATACATACACCCATCCATACGTCCATCGAACCATACATCCAACCATCCATACAAGCACCCATCCATACATCCATCGATCCACACATCTATCCATACATACATCCATAAATCCGTCCTACCATACAACCATCCATCCATACATCCATACATATATACATCCATACATACATACAACCGTAGATCAGTACATCCACACTTCTGTCCATCCATACCTCCATCTATCGACACAGCCATCCGTCCATCCATCCATCCATTCGTACAACCATCCTTCCATACATCCATCCATCCATACATCCACCCATTCATACATCGATCGATCCATACATCCGTCCATCCATACATCAACCCAACATTCCATCCATCCATCCAGACATACATACATTCATCGACACAAACATCCATACATACACCCATACCAACACCCATACAAACGTCCATACATACATCCATGCATACATCCATACATACATTCATACACACACCCATCCATACATCCACAGATATATCCATACATACATCCGTACATACATCCATACATCCATCCATACATGCACAGCATCCATACATTCAGCCATACAAACATCCATACATACGATCGTCGTTCTGTCCATCCAGCCATCCATTCATCCACCCACACATCCATACATCCATGCATTAGTACAACCATCCATTCGAACATCCATACATCGATACATACGTACATACATACATTCGTACATCCATACATCCACACATCCATACATTCATAATTCCGGCCAACCATACAACCATCCATCCATACATACAACCATACGCAGATCCACAAATCCATACATACACCCATGCCCACATCCATACATTCACCCATCCATACACACACCCATCCATACATCCGCAGATATATCCATACATACATCCCTACATACATCCATACATCCATATAAACATGCACCCATACATTCGCCATTCCATACACGCATCCATACATCCATACACATCTCCTTTCGTACACTAATTCATACATCCATACAAACATCAATACATCCGTACATCCATACATCCATCCATTCATATATACATCCATCCATTCATCCATACATACGTACATCCATACTTCCACACATCCATACATCCATA
>NW_016930854.1:0-724 GCF_001483705.2 Eufriesea mexicana
AAATTTTATTGACATTTTCGACCAATATCGTGGTGAGCTATCTTTCATGCATAAATAAGGAGGAAAGATTGTTTTGGCGTGCTATAGCCATTGCAGTGCAAAAGAATCTGGAGGGAAATTTCAAGTTTATTCGCATATACAACCATTGTCGTGGTGAGCTAACTTTCTTGCGTAAATAGAGAGGAAAAGTTTCATTGGCGTGCTATAGCTGCTGCAGCGCTACAGAATCCGACTGGAAAATATAATTATATTGACAAGTTCGACTAATATCGGGGTGAGCAAACTTTCTTGCGTAAATAAGGAGGATAGGTTCTATCGGCGTGCTATAGCCATTGCAATGACATATAATCTGGATGGAAAATACAATTTTATTAACATTTTCTTCTAATTTCGTAGTGAGATAACTTTTTTGCATAAATAAGGAGGAAAGATTCTGTTTGCGTGCTATACCCCTTGCAGTGCTATAGAATCTGGCTGGAAAATTAAATTTTTTTGACATCATCGACAAATATAGTACTGAGATACTTTCTTGCATAAGTAAGCAGGAAAGATTGTATTGGCGTCCTATAGGCATCGCAACGCTACAGAATCTGGCTGGAGAGTTCAATTTTATTGGCATTTCCGACTAATGTCGTGGTGAGCTAACTTTCTTACTTAAGTAAGGAAGAAAGATTCTATTGCCGTGCTATAGCCATTGCAATGCTATAGAATCTTGCTGGAAAAT
>NW_016930854.1:789-1154 GCF_001483705.2 Eufriesea mexicana
GGAGGAAAGCTACTATTGGCGTGCAATAGCCATTGCAATGCTATAAAATCTGCATGGGAAAATCAATTTTACTCACATTTTCTACTAGTATCGTGGTGAGATACCTTTTTTGCATAAATAAGGAGGAAAGATACTATTTGCATGCAATACACGTTGCAGTGCTAAAGAATCTGGCTGGAAAATTCAGTTTTATTGACATTTTCGACTAATATTGTGGTGAGCTTTCTTGCATTAACAAGGAGGAAGAATATTATTGGCGTGCTATTGCCATTGCAATGCTATGGAATTTGGCTGGAAAATTCAATTTTATTGACATTATCGGACAATATTGTGGAGAGTCGACTTCCTTGCATACATAAGGAGGA
>NW_016930855.1:0-252 GCF_001483705.2 Eufriesea mexicana
TCTTATTTACATTTTCGACCAATATCGTTGCAAGCAAATTTTTCTGCATAAATAAGGAGGAAACATTCAATTGGTTTGCTACAGCCATTGCATTGCAATAGAATCTGACCGAAAAGTACAGTTCTATTAACATTTTCGACATATAGTGAGATGAGCTGTCCTTTCTGCAAAAACAACGAGCTAAGGTTTTATTGGATTGCTATAGCCATTGCATTGCAGTAGAATCTGACTGAAAAGAACAATTCTATTGAT
>NW_016930856.1:0-541 GCF_001483705.2 Eufriesea mexicana
ATTCAGTTTGAGATACATTACGTATGGCAATGTAACGTTCGGTTAGGTTAGGATAGAATGGCTTTGACATTTGTGCTGTATACCGCTATTCGGTGGATTTCTGCGCTCTACATTGCCCTACTATACTCTGTTCGACCCTCGGGATCCGAGCAATAATGGTATGGCACGTTATGCTTTGTTAGGTTACGTGCTGTTAGGTTAGGTTATGCTAAGTTTGGTTAGGGTGGCTTTGTCTTTCATGTTATGCGCTGTTATTCGATGTATAACTGCCCTCCACTTTGCACTTGCCAAGTCTGCTAGACCCTGGTGAAGCGGGAAACAGTGGTCGCGGCACGTTACGGGGCATTTGGCTACGTTAGGTTAGTTTGTGCTGGTTTCGGTTAGGTTTGGATATCTTCGACATTTCCGCTATACACTGCGATTCTATGGACTCCCGCGCCCTGCTCGCCTCTAATATGTTCTGCTTGGCTCTGGGGAGGCCAGGGTATGTGGCCTCGGCACGTTAGGTCGTGTTACGCCGCATTCGTTTGTGTTACGTTTC
>NW_016930857.1:0-220 GCF_001483705.2 Eufriesea mexicana
CGTATCATAGCCAAACGTAACGTAACTCAATCTAACGTGCCGCGACCACTATTACCGGCATCCCCAAAGCCTAGCAGGGTATAGTACAACAATATAGAGCGTAGAAATACCCCGAATAGCAGAGTATAGCACAAAAGTCAAGGTTACCCTGTCCTAACCGAGCTAAACGTAAGAACCAAACTTAACATAAATCAAACTAACGTGCCTAGAACAATATGGC
>NW_016930858.1:0-1765 GCF_001483705.2 Eufriesea mexicana
ATTCTACTGGCGAAATATAGTCAGTGCAATCCTATCGAATCTGGCTGGAAAATTCAATTTTATACAAGTTTTCGTCTGATATTGGGGTGAACTAACTTTCTTGGATATATAAGGAGGAAAGAACCTCCTGGCGTGCAATAATCATTGCGATGCTATAGAATCTGGCTGGAAAATTGAATTTTATTGACATTTTCGGCTAATATCGTGGTCAGCTAACTTTCTTGCATATATAAGGAGGCAAGATTCTACTGGCGTGCTATAACCATTGCATCGCTATAGAATCTGGTTGGAAAATTCAATTTTATTGACGTTTTCGACTAATATCCCGGTGACATATCTTTCTTGCATATATAAGGAGGCAAGATTCTACTGGCGTGCTATAACCATTGCATCGCTATAGAATCTGGTTGGAAAATTCAATTTTATTGATATATTCGAATAACATCGTTGTCACCTGACTTTCTTGTATAAATATGGACGAAATATCCTATTGGCGCGCTATGGCTATAGCAAAGGTGTACAATCTAGCAGGAAACCTCGATTTTATGGACATTTTCGACTAATATCGTGGTGAGCTACCTTTCCAGCGTAAATAATGAGGAAAGATACTATTGGCGTGCTATAGCCATTGCACTGCTATAGAATCTGGCTGGAAAATTCAGTTTTCTTGACGCATTCGACTACTATCGCGGTGACCTAACTTTTTTGCATAAATAAGGAGGAAAGATTCTAGTGGCGTGCTATAGCTATTGCAATGTTATAGAATCTGGCTGGAAAATACATTTTTTTACATTTTGGACATGTATCGTGGTGAAAAAACTTTCTTGCATAAATAAGGGTGAAATATTTTATTAGCGTGCTATAGCCACTGCAATGCAACAGAATATGGCTGGAAAATTCTATTTTATTACCATTTTCTACTAATATCGTGGTGAGCTATCTTTCTTGTATAAATAAGGAGGAAAGACTGTACTGGCGTTCTATAGTCATCGCAATCCTATAGAATCAGGCCGGCAAATCCAATTTTGTTGACGTTTTCGACTAATATCATGGAGACCTATCTTTCTTGCATATATAAGAAGCAAAGATTCTTCGGGCATGCTCTAGTCATTGCGATGCTATAGAATCTGGCTGGAAAATTGTATTTTATTGACATTTTCTGGTTATATCGTGGTGACCTAACTTTCTTGCATAAATATGGATGTATGATACTATTGGCATGCTATGGCCATTGCAATGCTATAGAATCTGCCTGGAAACTACAATTTTATTGATATTTTCGAATAATATCGTGGTGAGCTAACTTTCTTGTATAAATAAGGAGGAAAGATTCTACTGGCCTGCTATAGTCATTGCGATGCTATAGACTCTGTCTGGAAAATTCAATTTTATTGACGTTTTCGACTAATATCGTGGTGGGCGAACTTTCCTTCATAAATAAGGAGGGAAGATACTATTGGCGTAATATAGCCATTGCACTGTTATAGAATCTGGCTGGAAAATACATTTTTATTGACATTTTCGACTATTATCGTGGTGAAAATACTTTCTTGCATATACAAGGAGGAAAGATTCTACTGGCGTACTATAGTCATTGCAAATATTCATTTCGATGCTATAGAATCTGCCTGGAAACTACGATTTTATTGATATTTTCGACTAATATCGTGGTGAGCTAACTTTCTTGTATAAATAAGGAGGTAAGATTCTACTGGCCTGCTATAGTCATTGCGATGCTATAGACTCTGGCTGGAAAGTTCAATTT
>NW_016930859.1:0-3391 GCF_001483705.2 Eufriesea mexicana
TGGATGGAAGGATGTATGGATGTATGGATACCTGTCTGGAAGGGTATATGTATGAATGTTTGTATGAAAGAATGTATGGATGTATGTATGGATGTATGTATGTATGTATAGATGTATTGATGGATGGATGTATGGATGGGTGGACTTATGGGTGTTTGAATGTGCGGATGGGTGCATGTATGCTTGAATGGACGTATGGAACGTTGGGTGTATGGATGGATGGAGGTATGGATGGATGGACGTATGGATGGATGGACGTATGGATGGTGGATGTATCGGTGGAGGTATGAATGGGTGTATGCATGTATGTGTAGATGTATGTATGGATTTATGATTGGATGGATGGATGTGTGGATGTATGTATGAATGGACGTATGGTTGGTGGTATGGATATATTTATGGATGTGCGTGGGGATGTATGTCTGGATAAATGGATGGATGGATGTATGGATTTTTGGGTGGATATATGGATGAATGGATGTACGCATGGATGGATGTATGGATGTATGAATGCATGTATGGTTGTACGTGTGGATGAATGTACGGAAGTATGTATGGACGTATGTATGGGTATATGGATGAAGGTAAGAATGGATGCACGGATGTTAGTATGGATGTTTGTATGGATGTATGTACGGATGGATGGATGTATGGATGTATGTATGGTTGCATGCATGGGTGTATGGACGTATGTATGGATGTATGTATGGATGGAAGGATGTATGGATATATGTATGGATGAACGTATTGTTGGTTGTATGGATATACTTATGGGTGTGCGTGGGGATGTATGTATGCATATATGGATGGATGGGTGTATGGTTGTATGTATGGATGAATGCAAGGCTGAATGTACGGATGGATGAATGGGTGGATGGATGGGTGTATGGATGGATGGATTTATGGATGGATGGATATATGGACGGATGTATGCGTGGGTGGATGCATGTATGTATGCCTGGATGTTCGGATGGATGAATGTATGGATAAATGAATGTATGGATTGATTGAGGTATGAATGGACGAATGTATGGATGTATCGGTGGATGTATGTATGTATGTACGGATGTATGGATGGATGGATGTACGGATGGATGCATGTATGGATGGATGGATGTATGGATGTATGGATGTATGGATGCGTGTGCTTATGAATATATGGAAGTATGGGTGGATGAATTTGCGGATGGGTGCATGAATGCTTGAATGGATGTATGGAACGGTGGGTGTATGGACAGATGGACGTATGGATTGATGGACGTATGGACGGATGGACGTATGGATGGAGGATGTATGGGTGGAGATATGAATGTGTGTATGCATGTATGTGTGGATGTATATATGGATATATGATTGTATGGATGGATGTATAGATGTATGTATGAATGGACGTATGGTTGGCGGTATGGATATATTTATGGATGTGCGTGGGGATGAACGTCTGGATATATGGATGGATGGAAGTATGGATTTTTGGATGGATGTATGGATAGATGAATGGACGCATGGATGGATGGATGTGCGGATGGTTGTATGAAAGGATGGATGGGTGTATGGATGGATGGGTTTATAGATGTATGTATTGACGTATGTATGGATGCGTGTATTAATGAATGTATGGGTGAATGTATGGATGTATTTATGGATATATGGATGAAGGATTGAATGGATGCATGGATGTTTGTATGGATGTGTGTATGGATGTATGTATGGATGGAAGGATGTATGGATGTATGGATACCTGTATGGAGGGGTATATGTATGAATGTTTGTACGTAAGAAAGTATGGATGTCTGTATGGATGTGCGTATTTACCAATGTATGGATGTATATATGGATGTATGTATGGATGTATGTATGGATGTATAGATGTATTGATGGATGGATGTATGGATGGGGGGATTTATGGGTGGATGAATGTGCGGATGGGTGCATGTATGCTTGAATGGATGTATGGAACGGTGGGTGTATGGATGGATGGACGTATGGATGGATGGACGTATGGATGGTGGACGTATGGGTGGATGTATGAATGGGTGTATGCATGTACGTGTGGATGTATGTATGAATGTATGATTGGATGGATGGATGTATGGATGTATGTATGAATGGGCGTATGGTTGGTGGTATGGATATATTATTGGATGTGCGTGGGGATGTATGTCTGGATATATGGATGGATGGATGTATAGATTTTTGGATGGATGTTTGGATGGATGGATGGACGCATGGATGGATGGATGTACGCATGGATGGATGTATGGATGTATGAATGCATGTACGGTTGTACGTATGGATGAATGTACGGATGTATGTATGGATGTATGTATGGCTATATGGATGAAGGTGTGAATGGATGCACGGATGTTAGTCTGGATGTGTGTATGGTTGTATGTATGGATGGATGGATGTATGGATGTATGTATGGTTGTATGCATGGATGTATGAATGTATGTATGGATGTATTTATGGGTGTATGTGGGGATGTATGTATGGATGTATGCATGGATGTGTATATGGATGTGCGGATGAATGGATGTATGGGTGTACGAATGGATGTATTTATCGATGTATGTAAGGGTGTATGTTCGGATGTATGTATGGATGTATGTATCGATGGATGGATGTATGGATATATGTATGGATGAACGTATGGTTGGGTGTATGGATTTACTTATGGGTGTGCGTGGGGATGTATGTATGCATATATGGATGGATGGGTGCATGCATGTACGTATGGATGTATGTATGGATATATGGATTTATTGATGGATGGATGTATGTATGTTCGGATGTATTGATGGATGGATGCATGAATGGATGAATGGATGGATGTATGGTTATATGGATGCCTGTAGTTGTGAATGTATGGATGTGTGGATGGATCAATGTGCGGATGTGTGTATGTATGCTTGAATGGATGTATGGAACGATGGGTGCATGGATGGATGTACGTATGGATGGATGGACCTATGGATGGTGGATGTACGGGTGGAGTTATGAATGGGTGTATGCAAGTATGTGTGGATGTATGTATGGATGTATGAATGGATGGATGGATGTATGGATGTATGTATGAGTGGACGTATGTTTGGTGGTATGGATATATTTATGGATTTGGGTGGGGATGAATGTCTGAATATATGGATGGATGGATGTATGGATGGTTGTATGGATGGATGCTTGGGTGTATGGATGGATGGATTTATGGATGTATGTGCGGCTGTATGTCAGTAATGATGGATGGATGTATGGATGGATGGATGTATGTATGGTGGATGTATGGATGGAAGGATGGATGGATGGATGGATGGATGGGTGGATGAATGTATGAATCTGTGGGTGTACGTTTGGTTCGACATACGCATGGATGCATGTATGGATGGACGGA
>NW_016930860.1:0-211 GCF_001483705.2 Eufriesea mexicana
GATTCTATAGCATTGCGAAGGCTATAGCAAGCCAATACAATCATTCATCCTTATTTATGCAAGAAAGGCAGCACCCCACAATATTATTCGTGAATGGCAATAAAATTGAATTTTCCAGCGAGATTCTATGGCATTGCAACGGTTATAGCTTGCCAATATAACCTTTCCTCCTTGTTTATGCAGGAAAGTTAGCTCACTACAGTATTAGTAG
>NW_016930860.1:383-1357 GCF_001483705.2 Eufriesea mexicana
GCATTGCAATGCCTTTAGCACGCCAATAGAAACTATCCTACTTATATATGCGAGAATTTCATCTCACCATGATATTAGATGAAAATGTCAATAAAATTGAATTTTCCAGCCACACTCTATATCATTGCTATGTCTACAGCACGCCAATATAATCTACCCTGCTTATTTAGGCAAGAAAGATAGCTCACCAGGATAATAGTCGAAAATGTCAATAATATTGAACTTTCAAGCCAGATTCTATAGTATTGAAATCGCTACAGCACGCCAATAGAATCTTTCCTTCTGATTTATGCAAGAAAGCTACCTCATCTCGATATTAGTCGAATATGTCAATAAAATTGAATCTGCCAGGCACATTCTATATCATTGCAATCGCTATAGCATGCAAATAGAATCTAAACTCCTTATTTATGCATGATAGAGAGCTCACCACGATATTAGTCGCAACTGTCAATAAAATTGAACTTTCTAGCCAGATTCCAGTGCATTGCAATGGCTATAGTAGGCCAATAGAATCTTCCGTCCTTATTTATGCAAGATAGATAGCTCTCCACGATGTTAGTCAGAAATGACAATAAAATTGAGTTCTCCAGCCAGATTCTATTGCATTGCAATGGCTATAGTACTCCAGAAGCATCTCTCCCCCGTACTTAGGGAAGGAAGTAAGCTCACCACGATATTAATAGAAAATGACAATAAAATTGAATTTTCCAGGACGATTCCATAGCATTGCAGTGCCTATAGCACGCCAATTGAATCTTTCCTCCTTATTTAAACAACGAAGTTGGCTCACCACGACATTAGTCGAAACTGTCAATAGTATTGAACTTTCCAGCCAGATTCTATAGCATTGCAAAGCCTATAGGCACGCCAATAGTATCTTTCCTCCGTACCTATGCAAGGAAGATAGTTCACCACGGTATTAGTCGAAAATGACAATAAATTTGAATTTTCCAGGAAGATTCTATTGCATT
>NW_016930861.1:0-11580 GCF_001483705.2 Eufriesea mexicana
GAACGTTAGGTTGAGTCAGGCTATGTTTGGTTATGTTCTGTTCGTTTGGGTTAGGTTTGGGTACCTTTGGCTTTTCTGATATACACTGCTTCTCTATGGATTTATGCGTTCTACTTTCCATTCAAATGTCCTACTTGGCTCTGGGGAGGCAGGGAATAGTGCTCGCGGCACGTTGGGAATGGTTAGGTTACGTTTGGTAATGTTAAGGTTGCTTAGGTTTGGGGAGGATAGCTTTGACAATGGTTCTATAGTCCGCTGTTACGAGGACCTCTGCGCCCTACAGTGCTCCAATATTATCAGCAGGGCTATGGGAAGGCTAGAAATAGTGGTCTCGGCTCGTTATGTTGAGTCATGTTACGTTCGGTTAGGTTGGGATAGGTTAAGCTTGGGCAGGATAGCTACAAGTTTCGTGCTGTATACTGCCATTCGGAGGATTTGTGCGTTCTACTGAGCTCTAGTATGTCCTGCTTGGCTCTGGGGATGCATCAATAGCGTTCGCGGCACGTTGGGTTGAGTTAGGCTTTGGTAGCTCTGACTATCCTGATATACACTGCGATTCGAAGGATGTCTGCGCTCCACTCCCCGCTAACGTGTTCTGCTTAACTCTGTGGTGGCCAGCTGCAGTTGTCTCATTGCGCGTTCGGTTGAGCTTTGTTACGATTGTTTATACCACGATTGGGTAGGTTAAGAGAGGATTACATTGACTTTGGTGCTATTGTCTGGTATCGGGGGAATTTCTGCGCCCTACAGTGCTCTGATATTTTCAGCTTGGCCCTGAGGTGGAAAGAAATAGTGGTCTTGGTGCATTATATTGAGTCATGCTACGCTCGGCTAAGTTGAATTAGGCTAAGTTTGGTCAGGGTAGCTTCAGCTTTTGTGCTGCACACTGCTATTCGGTGGATTTCTGCGCTCTACTGTACTCTGGTATGTCTTACTTGGCTCAGAGGAGAGCTGCAATCGCGGTCTCGGCACGTTAGTTTCAGCTGGCTATGTTTGCCTATGTTCTGTCGGTATGGGGTTGGTGTGGGTAGCTTTGTCTTTTCTGATATACACCACGATCCTAAGGATTTCTGCGATCTACTCTCCACTAACGAGTTCCGCTTCACTCTGGGGTGGCTAGCAGTAGTGGCCGCGGCACGGTAGGTTGAGTTAGTTTACGGTTGGTTATGTTACGATTGGTTACGTTAGGATACGGTGGCATTGAATTTAGTGTTATCGTCTGCTATTAGGTGGATTTCTGCACTCTAAAATGCTTTAATATTATCAGCTTGACCCTGGGAAAGCCAGCGATAGTGGTCTCGGCACGACATGTTGAGTCAGATGGGGTTCGGTCAGGTTGCGTTGGGCAATGTTTGGTCAGGGTAGCTTTATCTTTTGCGCTGTGCGCTGCAATTCGGCAGATTTCTGCTATCGACTGTTCTCTATTATGCCCTGCTTGGCTCTGTGGATGGCAGCAATAGTGCTCGCGGCATGACAGCTTGAGATACGTTACGTTCGGTTACGTTACAATAGCTTAGGCTAGGAGAGGATAGCTTTGGCTTTAGTGCTACAGTCTGCTGTTAGGTGGACTTCTGCGCCCTACAGTGCTTTAATATCTTCAGTCTGGCTCTGGCAAGGCCAAGAACAGTGGTGTCGGCGCGTTATGTCGAGTCACGTTACTTTCAATTAGGTTGGGTTTAGCTAACGTTGGTCAGTGTGGCATTAGCTTTTGTGTTGCACACGCTTAATCGGTGCATTTCTGCGCTCCACTGTGCTCTAGTCTGTCTTGCTCGGCTCTGGCGAGGTCGACAATAACTGTCTCGGCACGTCAGCTTCAGTTAGGCTTTGTTTGTTTACGTGGAATTTGTTTGGGTTAGGTTTTTGTGGCTTTGACTCCTCTGACCTACATTGCAATTATACGGATTTCTGCGTTCTACTTTCCATTAATGTGTTTTGCTTGGCTCTGGGGAGGCTAGCTATAGTGGTCTCGGCACGTTAGCTGAGTTAGTTTACGCTTGGTTGTGTCACGATTACTTAGGTTAGTAGAATATAGGTCATACCATCGTGCTATGGTCTGCTGCTAGCTGTATTTCTGCGCCCTACAGTGCTTTGATATGTTCATCACGGCTCTGGGAAGGCCAGCAATACTGGACTCGGCACGTTATGTTGGGTCAGTATGCGTCCGGTTGGGCTTGGTTGTGCTAAGTTTTGTTAGAATAGCTTTACCTTTTGTGCTGTCCACTGCCATTCGGATGACTTGTGTGTTGTGCTGTGCTCTAGTATCTCCTGCTTGATTAGGGGGAGAGGGGCGGTGATAGCGATCTCGGCAAGTTAGGTAGAGATAGGATACGTTTGGTTATGTTCTGTTGGTTTGGGTTAGGTTTGAGTAGCTTTGACTTATCTGATATACACTGCGATTCCATGGATTCCTGTGCTCTTCTCTCGACTAGTGTGTTCTGCTTGGCTCTAGGGAGGCCAGCAATAGTGGACGCGGCATAAATGTTTGAGTTAGGTTACGCTTGGTTGTGTCACGTTTGGTTATGTTAGGAGAAGGTAGCTTTGACTTTAGTGCTATGGTTTGCTATTAGGTGGATTTCTGCGCCTTAGAGTGCTCTAACATCCTCAGTTTGGATCTGGGAGGGCCAGAAGCAGTGCTCTCGGCGCGTCATGTTGTGTCACGTTACGTTGACTTAGGTTTGGTTAGGCTACGTATGGTCAGGGTAGCATCAGCTTTTGAGCTCCACACTGCCATTCGGTGGATTTCTGCGCTCTACTGTGCTCTAGTATGCCATGCTTGGTTCTGGAGATGGCAGCAATGGCGGACTCGACACGTTAGTTTGAATTAGACTGTGTTTGGTTATGTTCTGTTTGATTGGGTTTGGTTCGGGTAACACCGACTTTTCCGACATAAACTGCGATTCAATCGATTTCTGCGTCCTACTCTCCACTAACGTGTTCCGCATGACACTGGGGAGGAGAGCAATAGTGGTTGGGGCTCGTTAGGTTCTGATGGGTTATATTTGGTCATGTTACGGTTGGTTAGGTTAGGAGAGGATTGCTTTGACTTTAGAGCCACAGTTTTCTAGTAGGTGGACTTCTGCTCCCCAGAGTGCTTTAATGTTTTCAGCATGTTTCTGGAAAAGCCAGCAACAGTGTTCCCGGCGCGTTATGTTGAGTCAAGTTACGTTCGCTTTGGCTGGGTTCGGCTATGTTTGGTCAGGATAGCTTCAACTTTTGCGCTGCACACAGCTGTTCGGTGGATTTCTGCGCTCTACTGTGATCAAGTATAGACTGATTTGCTCCGGGGAAACCAGAAATAGTGGCCGCGGCTCGTTAGCTTTGGATAGGTTACGTTTGGTACGGTTCAGTTTGTTTGCGTTAGCTTAGGACATCTTTGGCTTCTGTTCCTTACATTGTACCGCGGTAGGCTTCTGCGCTCTACTGTGCTGTATCACATTCTGTTTGGCGTGTCGTACGCCAGAAGCAGTGTTCTCGGCATGTTAGGTTGTGTTACGTTACGCTTGGTTATGTTAGGTTTGATTACGTTTTGACACGGTTGGTCTCACTTTTGCGCTATACACAGGTGTTCGGTGGATTTCTGCGCTCTACTGTGCTTCAATATGCTCTGCTTGTCTCTGGGAAAGCCAGCAATTGTGTTTTCGGCACGTTATTTTGAGTTAGGCTACGTTTGGTTAGGCTAGGTTTGTACAGGTTAGTTTGGGATATCATTGACCTTTGTGATCTACACAGAAACGCGGAGGGGTTGGGCGCTCCACTGTGCTGTAGTATATTCTGGTCGGCTCTGTGGCGTTCAGCAGCAGTGGTCTAGCCACGATTGGTAGAGCTTCGTCACGTTCGGTTATGTTACGTTTGGTTATGTTAGGCTATAGCAGCTTCCACATTTGTGCTATAAACTGCTATTGTATGGACTCCTGGGCTCTACCGTGCCCTACTATGCTCTGTTCGACACCGGGGTGGCCGGAAATAGTGGTCTCGGCGCGTTAGGTTGAAATGGGCTACGGTTGCTTTTATTACATCTGTTGGGGTTAGGTTCGGATAGCTTCAACTTTCGTGGTACACACTGCTACTCGATGGATTTCTTCGCTCCACTGTGCTCTACTATACTATGCTCGACTCTGGGGAGGACAGTAATTGTGGTCTCGCCACGCTAGGTTGTGTTTGGTTACTCTCGGGTAGGTTAAGGTTGTTTCGGTTATATCTGGATGGCTTTGACTTTCTCGGCATAGACTGCTGTTCGCTGGATTTCTGCGATCTGCTGTTCTCTACTGCGCCCTGCTCGACTCTGGGGCAGCCAGCGATAGTGGCCGCGGCACGATTGGTTGGTTCAATTTACGTTCGGTTATGCAAGATTCGGTTAGTTTTGGTCACGATGGCTTTGACTTTTGTACTGTACACTGATATTCGTTGGATTTCTGCACTCTACTGTGCTCCAGTATACTCCGCTTGGCTCTGGGGTTTCCAACAATGGTGATCTCGGCACGTTAGGTTAAGTTAGGAAAGAATAGCTTTGACTGTTGTGATATACACCACTATTCGGTGTTTTTCTGCGCTCTACGTTTCTCTACCTTACTCTGCTCCACTCTGCTGAGGCCAGCAATGGTGACCGTGGCACGAATGTTTGGGTCATGCTACGTTCGTTCAGGATATGCTCGGTTAGGTTAGGGGAGGGCAGCCTTGACTTTTGTGCCTCTCATTGCTATTCGCCTCTCGCGATTCGCCAATTGCCAATTGTGACACTACCAAACGTAGCCTAACAAAGCCTATCGTGCCACGGCCACTATTGCTGGCCTCACCAGATTCTACTAGAGTATAGTAGAGCACAGTAGAGCGCACACATCCACAGAATAGCAATTTATAGCACGAAAGTCAAAGTTATCGTATCCTAACCTAACCAAACATAACATAAGCGGAAGCAACGTAGCACAACATGACGTGTCACGATAGCGATTGCTGGCATGACGAGTGCCAAGCAGTGAATGGCAGAGCAATGTAGAAAGCTGAAATGGCCCGAATAGTAGCGTACAGCAAAAATGTATGTGGTATCCTTACCTAATCTGTCCTATCCCTACATAATCTAGAGTAACCAATCAAAACCTAACTTGCCTAGCCCACAATTGCTGGCCTCCCCACCGCCAAGCAGTGCCCATTAGATGGGAGTAGAGCGCAGAGGTCCATAGAGTCGCAGTTTGTTGCTCGAAAGTCAAAGGTATTCCAACACAACCCAAACAAACCTAGCCTAACCAAGCGTAACCTAACAAAACTTAATGCGCCGCGGCCACACTTTCAAGCATCCCCCGATCAAAGCATGGAATATTAAATCACAGTGGACAGCAGAATTCCACCGAATAGCAGTGTCCAGCACAAAAGTCAAGGCTATCCTAACCAAACCTAACCAAACGTAACGTAACAAAATCTAACGTGCCGCGAACAACATTGCTGGCCACCCGAGAGTCGAGAAAGGTTTTGTAGAGCAACGTAGAGCGCCGAAGATCCAGCGAATTGCAGCGTACAGCACAAAAGCCTAAGCTATGCTCTCCTAACCTAACCAAACGTGACATAACCGTTCGCAACATAACTCAGTCTAACGTGTTGAGCGCACTGCTGCTGGCCTCCCCATAGTCATGCAGAGTATACTAGAGCACAGTAGAGCGTAGAAATCCGCCGAATAGCATTACACAGCACAAACGCCAAGGCTGTCCAGACCTAGCCCGAACAAACATAACCCAATCCAACGTAGCGTAGCTCAACCTAACGCGCCGATGCCAGTATTACAGGCGTCCGCAGAGCCAAGCAGAGCGTATTAGGGCAGAGTGGAGAGCAGAAACCCACCGAATAGAATGGTACAGCACAAAAGTCAATGCTACCATATCCTAACCTAACCAAACGTTACATAATCCAACGTAATATAACTCAAACGTACGTGCCGAGATAACTATTGCTGCCCCCCCTAGAGACAAGCAGAGCATGCTAGAGCATAACAGAGCTCAGAAATCCACCGCACAGTAGTGCACAGACAAATGTCAAAGCTATCCCATCCTGACCTAGCCAAACCTTACCAAACCAAACGCATCATAGCACAACCTAACTTGCCGCGACCGCTATTCCTGGCGTCCCCGGAGACTAGCCGAGCGTGGCAGCGCACAATAGGGCGCAGGAGTCCATAGAATTGCAGTGCGTATCACAAAAGTCAGAGCTATCCCAGCCTGAGCCAGCGTAACCTAACACAAGCGAACGTAAACTAACTTAACCCAACGTGCCGAGACCACAATTGCCGGCATCCCCAGAGCCAAGCAGAGCATATTACATCGCAGTAGAGCGCAGAAATCAATCGAACAGCAGTGTATAGCACAAAAGTCACGGCTATTCCATCTTAACATAGCCAAACCTTACCTTACCTGACGTAACATAATTCAACCTAACGTGCCGCGACCGCCATTCCTGGCGTCCCGTAGACAAGCAGAGTATAATAGAGCACAGTAGAGCGTAGAAATCCGCCGAATAGAATTGCACAGCACTAACGCCATGGCTGTCCAAAGCTAGCCCGAACTTACGTAACCCAATCGAACGTAGCATAGCACAACCTAACGCGCCGATACCAGTATTGCAGGCGTCCGCAGAGCCAATCAGAGCGTATTAGAGCAGAGTGGAGTGCAGAAACCCACCGAATAGCGGGGTGTAGCACAAAAGTCAATGCTACACTATGCTAACCTAACCAAGCTTGACATAATCGAATGTAATATATCTCAACCTCACGTGCCGAGACAACTATTGCTGCCCTCCCTAGAGACAAACAGAACATACTAGATCATAGCAGACCGCAGAATTCCACCGAATTGCAGTGCATAGCAGGAAAGGAAAAGTTATCCTATCCAAACTTATCCTAACCTAACCTAGCCAAACGCAACGTAACCTAATCTATCATGCCGCAGACTCTATTTCTGGCTCGCCGGAGAGAAGCAGAGTAGAGAAGAGGAATGCAGAGCTCATAAATCCACCGACTAGTAGTGTATATCGCAAGAGCCCATGTTACCCTATCGTAACCAAACCGAGCACAAGATAACTCAGACGAACGTGCCGATACCGATACAGCTGGCCTCCCACTGGTAAAGCAGAATATACTAGAGCAAAGTGGAGCGCAGATATCCACCGAAGAGCAGTGTACAGCGCAAAAGTCTGAGCAACCATGTCCAAGCCTAACCTAACCTAGACTAGCCGCACGTAATATAACCAAGCTGAACGTGCCATGGCCGCCATTGCCGGCATCGCCAGAGCAAATCACAGCATATTAGGGCACAGTAGAGCGCAGAAATTATCAGAACAGCAGAGTACAGCACAATAGCCAAAGCTATCCTCTCCTAGCTTGACCAAACGTAACATAACCAAGGGTTATCTATCTAAAGCTAACGCGCGAAGACCACTATTGCTGGCCTCCCCAGAGCGAAGTGGAGTATATTATAGCACCCTAGGGTGCAGAAATCCACCGGATGGCTGCTTATAGCGCAAAAGTCATAGGTAACATATCGTAACCTAGCCAATCGTGCAATACCAAGCGTAATCAAACTCAACCTATCTTGTCGCCGGAAATATTGCTGACCACCACAGAGCCATGCAGACCATATTAGAATGGAGTACGGCGCAGATGCCCATAGAATCGCAGTGTACAGCAGTAAAGCCAAAGGTATCCAAATCTAACCCAACTAACATAACATGGCCAGACGTAGAATATCTCAACACAACGAGCCACGACCAATATTGCTGGCCCCCAAGGGCCGAACAGATTAGAGTAGAGCACAATGAAGCGGAGGAATCCTCCAAAAAACTGTGTACAGCACGAACGTCAAAGCTACCCTATCCTAACCATGGCTAATCAAACCTGACCAAGCGTAGAGTAACTAAACCTAACGTGCCGCGACCACTACTGCCCGCTACCCCACAGACGAGCAGAATATGATGGAGCACAGTAGAGCACAGAAGTCCATTGGGTATCAGTGTTGAGCACATATGTCAAAGAAATCCTAACCTAACCCAGCAAAACCTAAGCAAACTAAATATACATACTAGGAAACACTATACCGAAGAAGTCCACCGAATAGCAGCGCATACCATGGAAGCCAAATCTATCCAAACCTAACCCATACTAGCATAACGTAACCAAACGTAACGTAACTCAGCATAACGGGTAGAGGCAACTGTTACTGGACTCCCCAGGGTCGAGCAGATCGCAGTAGGGCAACATAGGGAGTATACATCCGCCGAATAGCGGTGTGCAAAAAAGAAGTCAACGCTACTCTGTCCAGACCTATCCAAACGAAGTCAAACCATACGCAACACAGCTTAACGTAACGTGCCGGGACCACAATTGCTGGCCTCCACGGCGCCAGTCGGAGCATATTAGGGTAAAGTAGATGGCAGGAATCCACCGAATAACTGTGTACATGTCACAAGTTAAAGGTACCCTCTCGCAATCTAATCAATCGTTTCAATACCAAACGCAACCAAATTCCAACTCACGTGCCGCGACCACTGTTGCTGGCCTCCTCAGGCTCGAGCAGATTAGATAAGAGCACGGCGGAGGGCAGGAGTGCACCGAAAATCTGTGTACAGTGCGAAAGTCAAGGCTACCCTAATGACACATTACCTAACCTAACCTAACCAAACGAAACCTAACTAAGCTTAACGTGCCACGGGCACCATTGCTTTCTTGCCTGGAGTCGCGCAGAGTATAGTAGAGCAATGTAGAGCGCGGAAATCCCTCGAATATCAGTGTACAGCACATCGGTCAAAGCTATCCTATCCTAACCCATACAAACGTAATATAACCGAACGCAACATATCTGAACATAACGTGCCGAGCCGACTATGACTGGCCTCTCCAGGGCCAACGAGGACATACTAGAGCTCAGTGGAGCCCAGATGTCCACCGAATACCAGTGTACAGCACAGAAGTTAAAGCTAACCATACAAAGCTTAGCATAACCGAAAGTAGCGAACGTAACCTGTTGCAATATAACGTGCCGAGATCACTATGGCTGGCCTTCCCTGGGACAAGCTGAAAGCATTAGAGCGCTGTGGGGCGCAGACATCCACCTAATAGCAGACTATGGAAATAACGTCAAAACTATCCTGTGCAAGCGTAACCAATCGTAACATGGACAAACGTAACCTGACACAACCTGTCGTGCCGCGGCCGATACTGATGGCCTCCGCAGAGTCAAGCAGAGCACATTACTGGAGATTCGATTCCAGAAGTCCATAGCATCGCCGTGTATGTCAGAAAAATCAAAGATACCCAAACCTAACCCAAAGCACCAGAAGCTGCTCAAATAGAGCCTAACCTAACCTAACCTAACCTAGCCTAATCTAACCTAATCCATAGAATTGCAGTGTGCATCAGGAGAGTCGAAAATAAACAAACCTGTCCAAAACCAACAGAACATAGCCAAACATAGCGTAACTCAACCTAACGTGCCGAGACCGCTATTTCTACCATCCCCAGAGCCTAGCAGGGCATACTACAGCACAGTGGTGCGCAGAAATACGCGGAATATCGGTTTGCTGAACAAAAGTCAACGCTACTCTGTCCAGACCTATCCAAACCTAATCTACCCAAACGCAACATAGCTCAACGTAACGTGCCGCGACCACCATTGCTGGCCTCCACAGGGTCTAGCAGATTAGGGAAGCGCACAGTGGAGAGCAGGGATCCACCGAATATCTGTGCATAGCACGAAAGTCGGAGCTACCCTAACCAAACATAACCTAACCTAACCTAACCAAACGTAACGTAACGCAATCTATCATGCAACGACAGCTGTTGTTCGAATCCCAAGAGACGAGCAGTGTGCAGTAGAGTAATGTAGAGGGCACAAGGACACCAAATAGCAGTGTATAGCCCAAAAGTCTAAGATATCCTAACATATCTTGGCCTAACCTAACCTTACCAAACGTAGAATAACTAATCCTAACGTGCCGTGACCTGTAATGCTGGCCTGGCCAATGCCATCCAGTAAATGTTCGAACGCAGGAAAGCGCAAAAATCCACCGAGTAGCAGTGTATACCACAAAAGTCAAAACCACCGGGTCCAAGTGGAGCCAAACCTAACCTAACCAAACGTAAACCAACTCAGCCTACCGTGCCACGGCCGCTATTGCTGGTCCCCCTGGAGTCGAGCAGAGTATAATAGAGATATGAAGAGCGTTGAAATCCAACGAACAGGGGTGTACAGCACAAAAGTCAATGCGACTCTATCCTAACCTGCACAAACGTAACATGTCTCAAAGTAAAGCTCCACGACCGCTACTGCTGGCATCCCCAGAATCGAGCAGAGGTTAGTCGAGCACAGAAGAGCGCAGGATTCCACCGAATAACAGAGTATAACGTGAAAGGCAAAGCTATCCCTGGCTATGACAGGCTAACGTAACCTCGACGAACGTAGCCTATCTGAGCCTATCGTGCGCAGACCACAATTACCGGCATCGCCAATGACAAGCAGGGCATACAACAGCACAGTAGAGGGGAGAAATCCACCGAAAAGCAGTATGCAACTCAAAAGACAAATGCACCCTATCCTAGCCTAACCAATTGTAACACTACCAAACGTAACCAAGATGAAACTTACGTGCCGTCACCACCATTGCTGGCCTCCCCAGAGCCAAGCAGAGGATATTAGTGGATAGTAGAACGCAGAAATTCGCCGAACAGCAGCGAACAACACAAAAGTCAAAGCTATCCTCTCCAAACCTGGCCCAACGTAACATAACCAAACGCAACGTAACCCAACCTGGGGTGCCACGATCGCTACAGCCGGTCTCACGAGAGTCAAGTAGAGTAGATTAGAGCAATATAGAGCGTACAAAACCTCCGAAGAGCTGTGGATAAGACTATAGTATAAGCTATCCTCTCCGAACCAAACCGAAGCTAACACAACCATACGCAGCATAGCTCAGCCTAACCTGCCGAGGGCACTACCACTGGCCTCAACATAGTTAAGCAGAATGTACTAGAGCACAGTTTATCGTAGGAACCCGCTGAACAGCGGTGTAGAGCACAAACGTCAAAGCCATCCTAACCAAGCTTATCCTAACCTAACCCAGCCACACGTAACCTAATTGAAACAAACGTGCCACGGCCGATACTGCTGGCCTCCCCAGAGACAAGTAGCTGCCAGTAGAGCAACGCAGGGCGCAGATATCCATCGAATATCAGTGTAAAGACCAAAAGTCAAAGCTACCCTAACCAAACCTTACCTAACCTAGTCAAGCCAGACGTAACCTGACTCCACCTAGCTAGCAGAGGTCACTACTGCTCGCCTCCCGAGATTCGAGCAGAGTATAGTAGGGCAATGTAGAGCGCAGCCATCGACCGAATAGCAGTATATAGCACAAACCAAAGCTTTGCCATCCTAGCATAACGAATCGTAACATAACCAAACGCAACCTAACTCAGGCTAAGATGCCGGGACCGATACAGCTGGCCTCCTCACAGCCGTGAAGTATATGCTAGAGCACAGAAGAGAACAGAGATCCACCGAATAGTCGTGTGTAGCACAAAAGTTAATGCCATCGTTTCCTAATGTAACA
>NW_016930862.1:0-1009 GCF_001483705.2 Eufriesea mexicana
CACCGTTATTCGGGCGATTTCAGCGTTGAATCTTGCACCGATATAGTGTGCTTAGCTCCCGCGAAGCCAGCAGTTGCTTTTGCGGCACGCCTGTTTGGTTTACGTTACGTCTGCTTATTTTAAATTTGGTTAGGTTAGGATAGAATAGCTTCGACTTTTGTGCTACAAACTGCTATTCGATGGATTACTGCTCTCTACTCTGCTCTAATACGCTCTGCCTAGCGCTGGAGATGCCGTCAATGGTGCTTTCGGTACGTTAGGTTGAGTTAGGTTACGTTTAGTTAGGTCATGTTAGATTAGGTTACGTTTGGCTAGGTTAGGAGAGGATAACCTTGACCTTGTGCTATATACTGCTATTCGGTAGAACCCTGCGCTCTTCATTGCTCTGCTATGCTCAGCTTTGCTCCGGCGAGACCAGCAATAGCGGTCGTGGAAATATAGTTCAGGTTAGGTTACGTTTGGTTAGGTTAGGTTATGTTACGTTTGCTTATGATGGCACCGACTTTTGCGTTATAAACTGCTATTCGGTGATTTCGCTGCTCTACTGTTCTCTGTTATGTTCTGCTGGGCTCTGTGGAGTCCAGCAAAATGTGTCTCGGCACGTTAGTTTGAGTTAAGCTTCTTTCGGTTACGTTACGTTTGGCTATGTTAGGATAGGATAGCTTCGTATACTTTGCTATGCACTGCGACTCCATGGATTTCTGCGCTCTATTATCCTCTGATATGTTCTGCTTGGCTCTGGGGGTGCAGTCATGGTGGTCTCGGCACGTTGGTGTGAGTTAGGTTACGTTTGGTTTCGTTACGCTTGGTCAAGTTAGGTTGGGATAGATTTGACTTTTGTGGTGTACACTGCTATTCGGAGGGTTTCTGCGCTCTTCGTTGCGCTACTATGCCCTACTCGACTCTGTGGAGGACCGAAATTGCGGCCGTGCTGCGATAGGTTGAGTTAGGCTACGTATGGCTACGATACGTTAGTTTGGGCTAGGATTGGATAGATTTGTCTTTCGTG
>NW_016930863.1:0-517 GCF_001483705.2 Eufriesea mexicana
GGTGAATAGATAGCCTAACGCCTTCAATCCAATGGCAAGTACAGCCATCTACTTGCCAGGGAAGGCGTCTATTCAAAATCTATAACCTGTTATATAATGGTGAATAGATCACCTAACGCCTTCAATCTAATGGCAAGTGCAGGCATCTACTTGCCAGAGAATAGGCCTATTCAAGATCTATAATCTGTTATAGCTTTGAGAATAGATGGCATAACGCCTTCAATCCAATGGCAAGTACATCCATCTACTTGCCAGAGAATAGGCCTATTCAAGATCTATAATCTGTTATAGCTTTGAGAATAGATGGCATAACGCCTTCAATCCAATGGCAAGTACATCCATCTACTTGCCAGAGAATTGGTATATTCAAAATCTATAACCTGTTATAGCTTGGTGGATAGATCGCCTAACGCCTTCAATCCAATGGCAATTACAGCCATCTACTCGCCAGAGGATCGGTCTTTTCAAAATCTATAGTCTGTTATAGCTTGGTGAGTAGATCGCCTACCGCCTTCAA
>NW_016930864.1:0-936 GCF_001483705.2 Eufriesea mexicana
AATCCACCTAATAGCAGACTACGGCACTAAAGACGAAGCTACCCTCTCTTAACATAGAGAATCATAGAGAACGTATTCGAACGTATCCTGACTTACCCTGACGTACCTGGACCACAAATTCTGGCCTCCCCAGAGCCAAGCAGGACATACCAGAGCGCAGTAGAGCGCAGAAATCCATTGTACAGCAGTGTACAGCACAAAAGTAGAGGCTATCCTAACCAAAGTTTGCCTATCCTAGCATAACCGAAAGTAATCTAACTCAACATACCGTGCCGAAGCCGAGATTGCTGGCATTTCCGGAGCCAAGCTGAAAAGATTAGAGCACCGTAGGGCGCAGAAATCCACCTAACAGAAGACTATAGCACTAAAGGCTTAGCCATCCTCTCCTGACCTATAGAATCGTAACATAACCGAACGTAACCTTGTCTACGCTGAAGTGCCGCGACCACTATTACTGGCCCCCCAGAGCGAAGCAGGACATCCTAGAGCGCAATGGAGCGCCGAAGTACTCCGTATAGCAGTGTGCAGTAAAGAAGTGTAAACTATCCCGACAAAACAAAGCCTAACCCAGAATAACCGAAAGTAACCTGACACAATGTAACGTACCGAGACCACTATTGCTGGCCTCCCCAGAGCCAAGCGGAACAGGTTAGTGGAGGGTAGAACTCGGAAATCCGTATAATCGGAGTGTTTATCCGAAACGTCGGAGCTACCCGAGCCCAACCCAGACCAACGGAACATAGCCACAAATAGCCTGACTCAACATAAAGTGACGAGACTGCCACTGTTGCACTTCTCAGAGACAAGAAATACATATAAGAGCACAGTAGGGCGCAGAAATCCACCGAGTAGCAGTGTACTGCACTAAAGTTGAAGCTATCCTGGTGTAACCTGACCAAGAATAACATAAACGAGCGTAACATAACCAAGCCCAGG
>NW_016930865.1:0-2114 GCF_001483705.2 Eufriesea mexicana
AGGTTAGGTTGAGTTATGTTACGATTTATTAGGTTAGGATAGGCTTTGTTTGGTTCAGATAGCTTCGACTTTCGTGCTATTCCCTGGTATTAGGTGGATTTCTGTGATCGACTGTGCTCTACTACATTCTGCTTGACACAGTGGGGTACAGCAGTAGTGGCCTCGTCCTGATAGGTTGAGATAGGCTAGGCATGGGTATGCCACGTGTGGCTAGGTTAGGAGATGCTACTTTGTCTTTCGTGTAATAGACAGTTATTCGGTGTATTTCTGAGATCTACTGTGCATTACTGCATTCTTCTAGGCTATAGGGAGGGCAGGAGCTGTGGCAGCGGCACGTTACGTTGAGAGGTGCTGCGCTTGGTTAGGTTAAGTTAGTCCAGTGTATCTTCGACTTTTGTGCCATTCACTGCATTGCGTTGGGTTTCGACGCACAACTGCTCCCTTGTACATTCGGAGTATCTCTGTGGATGCCAGCAATTGTGGTATCCGCCCGTCAGGTTATGCTTTGCTTCGTTTGCTTATGAAACGTTCGTTTCGGTTATGATAGGCTACTCTGCCTTTTGTGCTATATACCGCTTTTCGGTGTATACCTGCGCCCTAATGTGCTCTAATATGCTATGCTAGGCGCTGGATAGGCCAGAAATATTGGTCTCGTCACGTTATGTTGGGTTACACTGCTTTCGGGTAGGTTAGGTTAGGTCAAGCTTGGTCAGGATATGTTTGACTTTTGCGCTATACACTGCAATGCGGTGGTTTTCTGCGCTCTGCTGTGCTATACTATACTCGGCTCGGCTCTGGTGAGGAGAGCAGTAGCGGCCGCGGCGCTGTACGTCGAGGTAGGCTACGTTTGGTTAGGTTATGTTAGCTTGGGTTAGGCCTCGGTGGATTTGACTTTTGTGCTACACACTGGGATTCTATGGACTTCTGCGCCCAACTGTCCTCTAGTAATTTCTGCTCGACTATGTGAAGGCCAATAATTGTGGCCGGGGTACGTTAGCTTCAGCTATGTTACGTTTGGTTGTAATAAGTTTGGATGCATTGCGACAGGATCGCTTTAACTATTGCGTTATATACTGCAATGCAGTGGCTTCCTGCGCTCTGATGTGCTATACTATACTCTGCTCGGCTCCTCGGGATGCCAGCAATAGTGTCCTTGGGACGTTAGGTTGAACTGTGCTACGTTAGGTTATGTTACGTATGGTGATGTTAGGATGGGATAGTATAGACTTTTGTGCTATACGCAGCTATACGCGGATTTCTGCGATCTACTGTGCTCTTGCATATTCTGCTTGGCTCTGGGGATGCCAGCAATAGCGTCCTCTGCACGCTATCTTTAGTTAGGCTATGCTTGGTTATGTTCTGCATGTTTGGGTTAGGTTTGCGAAACTGTGACTTCTCCAGAATGCACTGCCATTCTATGCATTTCTGTGTTCAATTATACGCTGACGTGTTCCGCTTGACTCGAGGGAGGGCGGCAGCAATAGTGGTCGCAGCACGTTAGGTTGTGCTGGGTTACGCTTGGTTATGCTACGGTTGGTTAGGTTAGGAGAGAATGGATTTCACTTTAGTGGCATAGTCTGCTATTAGATGGATTCCCGCCTCCTACAGAGATTCATTATTTTCTGCTTGGCTATTGGAAGGCCAGCAATAGTGGTCTCGGCACTTTATGGTGGGTCAGGATAAGTTCGGTTATGATGTGCAAGGCCATGCTTGGTCGGGTGAACTTTAACTGCTGTACTGTGCACTGCTATTCGGTGTATATCTGCGTTGTTCTGCGCTCTAGTACTTCCTGCTTGTCTCTGGGATGGCCAGTAAGGTAGATCGCCGCATGTTAGCGCCAGCTAGTGTACATTTGGTTATGTCACGTTTCATTAGGTTACGAAATGATAACTAAGGCTTTAGTGATATAGTGTGGAATTAGGTGGATTTCTGCACCCTACAGTGCTGTAATATTTTCAGCTTAGGTCTGGCAGGGTCGGCAGTAGTTGACTCCTCACGTTACATTTTGTCATGTTACGTCCGGTTAGGTTGGGTCTGGCTAAGTTTGGTCCGGATATCTTTAACTTCTGTGCTGTACACAGATATTCGGTGGATTTCCGCGCTCAACTGTGCTC
>NW_016930866.1:0-714 GCF_001483705.2 Eufriesea mexicana
TGGACTCCAAAGGACCAAGCAGAGCATATTATGTCACAGTACTTCGTAGTTCACCTAATAGCATCATGCAGTACAAAAGTCGATGCTACCCTCTCCTACCCTAACCAAACGTAACATAACCATACGTGGCGTATATGATACTAACGTGCCGGGACCACTATCACTGGCCTCCACAGAGTCGTGCAGAGTATAGTAGGGCAATGTGGAGTGTAGCAACCCACCGAAAATCTGCGTAAGTACGAAAGTGAAAGATATCCCGACCAAACCAGACATAACCTAACTTAACCGAACGTAGCATAACTCAACGTAACGTGCCGATACCGCCATTGCTGGCACTGCAAGAGCCCAGCAGAACATGTTTGAGCACAGGAAAGTGCAAAAGTCCGCCGAATAGCAGTATATAGCGCAAAAATCAATGCAAGACCCTGCAAACTTGACCAATCATAATGTAACCGAACGTAGGCTAACACAACCTAGCGTGACGCGACCACTATTACTGGCATGCCCAAAGCTGAGCAGAATATAGTAGAGCCCAGCAGAGCGCAGAAATCCACCGAATAACAATATATGCCAAGAAAGTCAAAGGTATCCAAATCTAACCCAAACGAACGTTACATAGCCAAACGTAGCCCAACTAATCCTAACGTGCCGAGACCACTATTGCTGGCCTCCACTAAGAGAAGCGGAGCATATGAGAGCATAGTGTATCGCAGA
>NW_016930867.1:0-12818 GCF_001483705.2 Eufriesea mexicana
AAGTCAAAGCTATCCTCTCCTAACCTAACCAATCGTAGCAAAACTAAACGTAACTTAACTCAATCTAACGGGCAGCGGCCACCATTGATGGCCTCCCCAGAGTCAAGCAGGGTAAAGTAGAGCACAGCAGGGCGCAGGAATCCACCGAATAACAGACTATGCCAAGAAAATGAAAGCTATCCAGACCTAACACAAACAAACCTATCATAACCAAATGTAACCTAACACAACCTGTCCTTCCGAGGCCATTACTGCTAGCCTCCCCAGGACCAAGCAGAGCATATTAGAGCTCAGCATAGCGCAGCAGTGCACCGAAAAGCAATATATAGCAGAAAAGTCAGTGCTACACTCTCCTACGCTGACCAAACGTAACATAAATAAACGTAGCGCAAATCAAGCTAACATGCCGGGACTACTATTACTGGCCTCCCCAGGGTCGAGCAGAGTATAGCAGAGCAATGCAGAGTATAGCAGAAATCCACCGAATAGCTGTGTACAGTACAAAAGTGAACACTATCCTCTCCGAACCCATACAAACGTAATATAACCAAACATATGCTAGCGTAACATAACGCGCCGAGACCAATATTGCTAGAATCCCCAGAGCCAAGCAGAATATACTAGGGCACAGTAGAGCACAGAGGGCCACCAAAGAGCGGAGTATAGCACAAAACCCAAATATATCCTAACCTAACCTGACCTAACCTAACATAGACAAACGTGGACCAATTAACCTTAACGAGCCGAGACCAGCATTTCTGGGCTCTCCAGTGCCAAGCAGAACATTCGAGAGTACAGTTGTGCGCAGAAATCCAACGAATATCAGTGTAGAGCACAAAAGCCAAAACCATCATAACCAAACCTAACCAAACCCAGCCTAACTAGACGTAACTTTGCTCAACATATCGTATCACGAACGCCACTGCTGGCCACGCTAGAGTCAAGTAGAGTATAGCAGAACAATGTAGAGCGCAGAGGTCCACCGAACAGCAGTGTATACCACGAAAGTCAAAGCTATGCAGGCATAACCCGAACTTGCCTAACCTGACCAAACGAGGACTAACTAAACCTGAGGCGCCGAGACCACTATTCTTGGCCTCTCCAGTGCAAAGCAGAACATACTAGAGCGCAGTAGAGCGCAGAAATCCAACGTATAGCAGTATAAACTCGAAAGTCAAAGCTATGAAACCTAACCCAAACTAACATAACATAACCGAACGTAGACTAACTCTACCTAACGTGCCGAGTCCACCATTAATGGCCTCCTTAGGGCCAAGCAGAGTATATTAGAGCACAGTAGAGCGCAGAAATCCGCCGTATAATAGTGTAAAGCAGAAAAGTTAGATCTATCCTCTCCTGATATAACCAAACGTAACATAAACAAACGTAACGAACCGCAACGTAACATGCTGAGACTACTGTGGGTGGCCTCTGCAGAGGCAAGCAGAAAATACTATAGAACAGTAGAGCGTAGAAATCGACCGCATTGCAGTGTAAAGCAAAATAGTCATAAATATGCTGGCCTAACCTGACCTAACCTAACCTAACCGAACGTAGGCTAATTGAAAATAACGTGACGATAGCAGTATCGCTGCCTTTCCTAGAGCCAAGCTGAACGTATTAAAGCGCAGTAGGGTGCAGGTATCCACCGAATAGCAGTGTATGATACAAAAGTCAGGGATAAACTCTCTTAACCTAACCAATCGTAACATAACCAAACGTAACACAACTGAACCTAACGTGAAACTAACATTTTTGCTGGCCTCCTCAGAGCCAAGCAGACCATATTAGAGGAGAGTAGAGCGCAGAAATCCATAGAATCGCCGTGTATAGCAGGAAAGTCAAGCCTATCCAAACCTAACCCAAACCAACATAACCTAACCAAACGAAGCCTAACTCTAGCTAACGTGCCGAGACCACTATGACTGGCCTCCCCAGAGCCCAGCAGAGTATAGTACAACAATGTAGAGCGTAAAAATCCACCGAATAGCAGTGTATATCACAAAAGACAACTCTACCCTGTCATAACCTATCCAAACGTAATATTAGCAAACGTAACATCGCCTAACCTGACGTTGTGAGACCACCATCGCTGGCCTCCCTTCAGGCAAGCAGAATACACAGGGGCAAGCTAGATCGCAGATATCCACCGAATAGCAGTGTACGGCACAAAAGCCAAGCCTATCCTGTCCTAACATATTCAAGCGTAATATAATCAAATGTATGCTAACTTAACCGATCGTGCGGACACCGCTATTGCTGGAATCCCCAGAGACAAGCCGAATGTACTAGACCACAGTAGAGCGCAGAGGGCCACCAAACAGCAGCGTATAGTACAAAAGTCAAATATGTCCTAACTTAACCTGATCTAACTTAACCTAACCAAACGTGGACTAACTAAACCTAACGAGCAGTGACCGCTATTTTTGGCCTGCCCAGTGCCAAGCAGAACATACCAGGGCAGAGTAGAGAGCAGAAATCCAACGATCAGCAGTGTATATCGCAAAAGTCGAAACCATCGTGGCCAAACCTAACCCAACCAAGTGTATTCCAACGTAACCTGACTCAGACTATCGTGTCACGGACACTATTGCTGGCCACCCTTGTGTCGAGCAGAATATAGTAGATTAATGTACAGCGCAGAAATGCACCGAATATCAGGGTACACTGCAAAAGTGGCAGTTATCCTATCCTAACCTGAACAAACGTAACATAACCAAGCGCAACATATTCCAACCTAACGTGCCTAGACCGCTGTAGCCGGCATCCCCTGCGCAAAGCGGAACATACCGGCGCACAGAAGAGCGCAGAAATCCATCGAATTGCAGTGTACAGTACAAAAGTCAAAGTCATCATCTCCTAGAATAACCAAACCTATCCTGATCAAACGTAACATAACTGAACCTAACGTGCCGAGCCCACTACTGCTGGCCTCCACATAGCCAAGCAGAGCATAACAGCGCACGGTATAGCGAAGAAGTCCATCGAAAAGCAGTTTATAGCGCAAAAGTTAATGGTATCCTCTCCTACTTTACCCAAACGTAACATAACCAAAAGTAGCATAAATCAAACTGACGTGCCGGGACCACCCTTACTGGCACCCCCCAGAGTCGAGTAGAGTATAGTAGAGAAATGTATATGGTAGTAATCCACCGAAAAGCAGTGTATAGCGCAAAAGTCAAAGCTATCCCCTCCTAACCTAACAAATCTTAATGTAACCAAACGTATCATAATTCAAACCTGCGTGACGCGACCACCATTGCTGGCGTCCCCAGTGCCAAGCGGAGCATATTAGAGGAGAGCAGATAGCAGAATCCCTTCGAATAGCAGCGTACAGCGGAAAAGTCGAAGCTACACATACCAGACCATAACTAACGTGACCTAACCAAGCGTAGCCTATCTCCACTTAACCTGGCGAGACCTCTCATACTGGCCTCCCCAGAGCCAAGCATAGCATACTACAGCGCAGCATTGTGCATAAATTCACCGCATTTCAGATTACAGCACAAAAGTCAAATATACCCTCTCCTAATCAAGACAAACCTAACCTAACCAAACGTAACCCAAATCTACATAACGCGCAGCTGCAACTGTTTCTGGCGTCCCCAGAGCAAAGCAGAGCTTATTAGGACACTGTAGAGCTCAGGAATCCGCCGAAAAGCAGTGTATAGCACAAAAGTCATAGCTATGCCAGCCTAGCCCAACCAAGCGTAACGTACGCAAACGTAACCTAAACCAACATATCGCGCCTAGATTACTATTGCTGACTTCCACGGAACCAGACAGAAGGTACTAGAGAACAGTAGAGCGCAGAGAGCCACCGAACAGCAGCGTATGGCACGAATGACAAATATGTCCTAACATAACCTGATCTAACCTAAACAAATAAATCGTGGACTAACTAAACCCAACGAGCCGATACCCACATTTCTGGTTTCCCCAGTTGCAAGCAGAACATACTAGAGGACAGTAGAGCGCAGAAATCAACCGAATAACATTGTATGGCATAAAAGCCAAAGCTATCCAGTGCTAACACAAACTTACATAACCAAACCAAATGTTGCGTGGCTCAACCTAACGAGCCGAGACCACTATAACTGGCCTCCCCAGAGGCAAGCGGATCATATTAGAGGAGAGTCGAGCGCAGATGTCCAAGGAATGGCAGTGCATAGCACTATAGTCGAAGCTTCCTTAACCTAACATAGGCAAAGGTAACATAACCGAACGTTGCTTAACTCAACCGAACGCACCGAGACAACAATTACATGCCTCCGCAGAGCGAAGCAGAATATACTAGAACACAGCAGTGCGCTGTAATTCACTGCACTGCAGTGTGTTGCACAAAAGTCAAAGGTACCGTAACCTAACCTGTCCTAACCTAACCTAACCGAACGTAGCCTAGCTACACATAACGTGCCGAGGATAACATTGCTGGCATCCACAGAGCTAGGCAGAGCACGTTAGCGCAATGAAGAGCGCAGGAATTCACGGAACAGTGGTGTATAGCATAAAAGTCAAAGCTATCCCAACCTAACCCAAACAAAGGTAACATAACCAAATGTTATCTATCCCAAGCTAAGGTGACGAGACCTCTATTGCTGTCCTTCACAGAGCCAAGCAGAACATACTAGAGCACAGGAGAGCGCAGAAGTCCACCGAATAGCAGTGTACAGCACAGAAGTCATAGTTAATCTATCCTAGCCTTACAGAACGTAACATATAACAACCTATCGTGCAGAGAGCACTATTTCCGGCCTCCCAAGCGCCAAGCAGAACATATTAGATCTCAGTAGAGCGCGGAAATGCACCGAATAGCAGTGCATAGCACAAAAGTCAAACTCATCCTAACCATACTTAACTTAACCTAGCTTAGCCAAGCGTACTATGAATAAACCTTACGAGCCGACACCTCTACTTATGGCCACCGAAGCGGCAAGCAGAACATATCAGAGCACTGTAGAGCGCAGAAATCAAACGAATATCATTTTAAGCACAAAGGGCAGAGACATCCTAATCAAACCTATTCCAACCAAAAGAAACCAAACGGAACATATCTCAACTTATGGTGCCACGAACGCTATTGCTGGGCTCCCCAGAGTCGAGCAGAGTATAGTAGAGCAATGTCAAGCGCCGAAATCCACCGAATATCAGTGCATGGCACAGAAGACGAAGCTAACCTTTCCCGACCTAACCAAACGTATCTTAAGCAAACGTAGCCTAACTAAAACTAACGTGCTGAGACTACTATTGACGGCCTCCGCAGTGCCAAGCAGAATATACTAGGTCACGGTGGAGATCAGAAATCAGCAGCATTGCAGTTCAAATCACAAAAGTCAGGGATATCCTTACCAAACCTAACATAACCTAATCTAACCAAACGTAACATAGCTCAACCTAATGTGCCGCGACCAATATTATAGGCGTCCCCATGGAAAAGCAGAATATGATAGAGCACAGTAGAGCGCAGAAGTCCGTAGAATAGCAGTGTTGGGTACACAAGTCAAAGAAAGTCTAACCTAACCCAAATTAACCTAACCTTACCAAGCGTAATCTAACTCAACCTGACCTTACGCGACCAGTATTGCTGTCCTCCACAAAGCCAAGCAGAGCATCATAGAGCTCAGAAATCCATAGAATCGCAGTGCATAGCACAAGAGTCATAGCTATCCAAACATAACCCAAACCAACATAGCCTAACGAAACGTAGAAGAACTTAACGTGACTTGCCGCGACCGCTATTGCTGGACAACCCAGGCCAAAGCATTACTTAGTTGAGCGCAGTAGAACGCAAAAATCCTCCAAATAGCAGTTTATATAACAAAACCCAACGATATCCTGACATAGCTTAACCTAACCTAACATAACCAAACGTAACTTGACTCAACCTAACGTGCCGAAATCATAATTGCTGTCCTCCTGGAAGCCAGGCAGAATATACCAGAGCACAGCAGATTGCATAAACTCACCGCATTGAAATGTATAGCGCAAAAGTCGAAGATAACATGGCGAAACCTAACCTAACGTAACGTAACCCAAACCGTCGTGCTGCCACCACAATTGCTGGCGTACCCAGAGACAAGCGTGGTATGATAGAGCGCATTAGAGTGCAGAAGTCCATAGAAAAGCAGTGTTGAGAACAAAAGTCATAGATATCTTAACCTAACACAACCTAACGTAACCCAACCAAACGTAATATAACTAAGCCTAACGTGCCGCGACCAGTATGGCTGGCCTCTACAGAGTCAAGCAGAGCATAATAGGGAGAACAGAGAGCAGAGATCCAGCGAATAGCAGTGCACACCACAAAAGTAGAAACTATCCAAGCCTAACCTATTCAAACATAACACAGCCGAGCGTAACATAACCCGAACTAACGTGCATGGAACGATATTGCTGACCTCCCCAGAGCCAAGCAGAATATACTAGAGCACAGCAAATCGCAGAAATCCGCCGCATTGCAATGTAAAGCAGAAAAGTCAAAGATAACCGAACCTAACCTGACCTAACCTAACATAACCAAACGTAGTATAAATCAACGTAACTCGACGGGACCCCTATTGCTGGCCTTCCCAGAGACGAGCTGAAAATATTAGGGCTAAGTGGAGCGTAGGGATCCACCAAATATCAGTGTATATCACATAAGTCAATGCCGTCCTAGCTGAACCTAAAATAGCCTATCCAAACAATACGTAGTATAACTAAACCTATCGAGCCGGCACCACCATTTCTGGCCTCCCCAGAGAGAAGCAGAACATATTAAAACACTGCAGAGCGCAGAAATCCACCGAATGGGGGTGTACAGCACGAAAGTCAAGGACATCCTGACCAAACACATCCCAACCTTAGCTAACCAAACGGAACCTAACAAAACCTATCCTGCCAAGAACACTAATGCTAGCCACCCCAGAGCCAGGCAGAGCACACTAGAGCACAGTAGAGCGCAGAAATTCAACAAAGAACAGGCTATAGCACAAAGGTAAAAGCTATCCTCTTCTAGCCGAACCAATCGGCACATACCCAAACGTAACCTAACACAATCTAGCAAGGAGAGACCACTATTCCTGGCCCCCCAAGAGTCGAGCCGAGTATAGTAAAGCACAGTAAAGCGCAGATATCCACCGAATAGCAGCCTCCTCCTGGAAAGTCGAAACTATCCGAGCATAACCCAAAAACGTAACATAACCAAACGTAGTATAACTGAAACTGACGTGCAGAGACCTCTACTTCTGGCATCCCCAGAGCCAAGCAGAGCATATTAGAGCAATGTAGAGAGCAGAAATCCACTGAATAGCGGTGTATAACACAAAAGACGATGCCATTCTATCCTAACCTAGCCAATCGTAACAGAACCAAACGTAACCTAACTCAAAGTAACGTGCTGCGACGATTGATACTGGCCTCCCCAGAGTCTGGTAGAGCGTAGCGGAGCAACGTAGAGCACAGAAATTCCCCGAAGAGCAGTGTATGGCAAAAAAGTCAAAGCTATCCCGTCCTCACCTCTCCTAATGTAACACAACCGAACGTAACATAACTTAACCTAACGCGTCGAGATCACAATTGCATTCTTCCCCAAAGCCAAGCTGAATATACTAGAGCACAGTAGAGCGCAGAAAGCCACAATATAGCAGTATATAGCACAAAAGTCAAAGTTATCCTAACCTAACTTGACATAACTGCACCTAACCAAACATAGAACAGCTAAACCTAAGGAGCCGAGACCTCTATTTCTGGCCTCCACAGAGCCAAGCAGAGTATGTTAGAGCACAGTGGAGGGCAGAAATCTACCGAATGGCAGTGTACAGCACAAAGGCCAAAGCCATCATAGCAAAACCTAACCCAACTTGGCCTAACTAAACGTAACATAACTCAATCACTCTTGTCACGTCCACTATTGCTGCCCACCCCGATGTCGAGCAGAGTATAGTAGAGCAATGTGGAGCGTAGGAATAAAACGAATTGCAGTGTACGGCACAAAAGTCATAAACATGCTGGCCATACCTAACGTAACGTAACCTAACGAAACGTAATATAACATAAACTATCGTGCCGGGGCCACTATTGCTGGCGTCCCCAGTGACAAGCGGAATATGGTAGAGCACAGTAGAACGCAGAGGTCCATAGAATAGCAGGGTTCAGCACAAAAGTCAAAGTTATCCAGACCAAACCGAAGCAACCTAACACTACCAAACGAAATCTAACCCAACCTAACCTGTCGCGACCAGCATAGCTGGCTTCCAAGTAGCCTAACGGTGCATAATGGAGGTTAGTAGAGCGCAGATATCCATAGAATCGCAGTGCACAGCAGAAATGACGAAGCAAGTCAAGCTTAACCACAGCTAGCGTAATATAGCCAAACGTCGCATATCTCAAACAAACTTGGCGAGACCATTATTTCTGTTCTCCCGAGAGCCAAGCGGAAGAAACTAGAGCAGAGTCGAGCGAAGAAATCCACCGCATTTCAGTGTGCAGTGCAACAGTCAAAGACATTCTATCCTAGCCCAGACAAGCCCAGCCTATCCGAACGTAACCTAGCCGTACCTAGCGGGCCGCGGCCGCTATTTCTGGCCTCCCATGAGTCGAGCAGAGTAGAGTAGAGCAATGTAGAGCCCAGACATCCAGCGAATGGCTGCGTATATCACAAAAGTCGAAGCAACCCTATCCTAACCTATCCAAACGTAATAAAACCAATCGAAGCATAACTTAAAGTAATGTGCCGAGACCACTACTACTGGAATCCGCAGAGCCAAGCAGAACACACTAGAGAATAGTAAAGCACCGGCAGCCACCAAATGGCAGCGAATAGAACAAATGTCAAGGATAACCTTACCTTACCAGACCTAACTTAACCCAACCAAATGTAGATTAAGTGAACCTAATGAACCGAGTCCAATATGCTGGCCTCCACAACGTCAAGCAAAAAATATTAGAGGAGAGGAGAGAGCGGAAGTCCAAAGTATGGCAATGTATAGCAGAAGGGTCAAAGCCATCCTAACCCAGCCCAGACAAGCCTAACCTATCCAAACGTAACCTAACTCAACCTAACTTGCCGAGACCACTATAGCTGGCATCCCTGAGCCAAGTAGATCATATTATCGCACGGTAGAGCGCAGAAATCCACCGAATAGCTGTGTATAGCATAAAAGTCGGATCTATCCTGTCCTAACCTAACAAACGAAACCTAACCAAACCTAATGCGTCGAGACCACTATTGCTGGCACCCGCAGAGCCGGGCAGAATGTGCTAGAGCACAGTAGAGCGTAGAAATCGACCGCATTGTTGTGCATAGCGGAAAAGACGAAGGCAACCTGACCAAACATAATCTAACCTAACCTAACCAAACGTATCTTTCCGCGATCACTATTATGGTACATTTGCGAGGTTAGGTTAGGCATAGTTCGGTTAGAATAGCCATGACATTCGTCTACACACTGCGTTTCTATGGATTTCTGTACTCTCTACTCCCCTAACCTGTGCTGCTCGGCTCTGGAGTGGCAGCAGTAGTGGTCACGGCACGATAGGTTGAGTTAGTTTGCGTTTGGCTATGCTACGCTTTGTTGTGTTAGGACAGTGTAGCATTCACTTCTTTGCTACGCGCTGCTATTCGGAGAGTTTCTGCTCCCTACTGTGCTCTAATACTTTCTACTTGTCTCTATGGTGGCCAGAAATTGTGGTCTCGGCACGTTAGGTTACTTTCGGTTACGTTTGGTTAGTTAATGTTACGCTATGTTCGGTTAGGACAGCTTTGTCTTTCGTGCTATACACCGTTATTCGGCGGATTCCTGCGCTCGTCTGTTCTCTACAACATTCTGCTTGGCCCTGTGGAGGCCAGCAGCAGCTGTCTCGGCACGTTGGTTTGAGCAATGATGTGAAGGTTTGTTAAGTTAGGATAGACTAGTGATGACATTTGTGCTATACACTGATATTTGTTGGACTTCTGCCTTCCTCTATGCTCTAATATGTTCTGCTCGGCTCTGGGGAGGCGAGCAATAGTGGTCTCGGCACGTTAGATTGAGATATGTTACGCTTATGACGTCACGTTTGGCTATGTTAGTATTAGATAGCTTTGATCTTTGTGCTATACACCGCTGTTCGGTGGACTTCTGCGCTCCACTCTCCTCTACTACATTCTGCTTGGCCCTGGTGCGGCCGGCAATAGTAGTCGCGGCACGTTATGTTGAGACATGTTACGTTTGCTTAGTTTACGTTGGCTTGGGTTAGGTTTGGGTAGCTATGACTTTTCCTTTATACGCTGATATTGTATTGATTTCTGCGCTCTGCCCTCCTCTAGTATGTTCTGCTCGGCCCTGGGGAGGCCAGCAATTATGGTTCCAGCACGGTATGATGAGTTAGGCTACGTTTGGTTAGGTTACGTTTGGTCAGGCTATGTTAGCATATCTTCGACTTTTGTGCTATAAACAGCAGTGCTGTGGATTCCTGCGCTCTGCTGTTCTCTAGTGCTTTCTGCTTGGCGCTGGGGAGGCCAGCGATAGTGTCTTCGGCACTTTAGGTTGTGTTCGGTTACGTCCGGCTATGTTACGTTTGGCTAGGCTGGGATAGTGTGGCTACGACTTTTGTGCTATACACTGCGATTCTATGGATTTCTGCGCTCTTCTCTCCTCTAATATATTCTGCTTGGCCTTGAGGATGGCAGCTATAGAGGTCTCGCAACTTAAGGTTGTGTTGTGTTACGTTTGAATAGGGTAGGATGGGATTGCTTTGGCTATTGTGCTGTACACTGCTATTCGGTGGTTTCTGCGCTCTACTCTGCTCTAGCATGTCCTGCTTGGCCCTGGGGGGCCAGCGATAGCTGCCCCGCACGTCTACGTTTAGCTAGGCTGCGATTGGTTAGGGTGGTATAGGTCAGGATAGGTTAAGGCATCTTTGCCTTTTTTGCTGTGCAATACAATGTGCCTGATCCCTGCGCCCTGCCGTGCTCTAGTATATTCTGCTTGGCTATGCAGGGGCAGCAATAGTTGCCTCGGCACTCCAGGTTGGGTTATGTTACGTTTGGTGTATTAGGGTTTGGCTAGGCTCGGTCGCAATAGCGCTGACCTTTATGCTATACACTGCTATTCGGTGGATTTCTGCGTTCTACTGTGCTCTGGTATATTCTGCTTGGCTCTGGGCTGGCCAGCAATAGTGGTCCCGGCACGTTAGGTTGTGTTAGGTTACGTTGGCTGATGTTAAAGTTGGTCAAGTTAGGATAGAATGGATTGGATTTTTGCGCCATTCACTGCTTTCCGGTGGACTTTTGCCCTTTACTGTGCTCTAATATGTCCTGCTTGTCCCTGGGGTGGCCAGTATTGGTGGTCTCGGCACATTAGGTTTAGTTATGCTTCGGTTCGATATGTTAGGTTAGAAGGGCTTGATTAGGTCTTCTTTGACTTTCGTGCCATATAGAGCTATACAGTGTATTTCTGTTATCTACTGTGCTCTTCCATATTCCGCTTGGCTCATGGGATGCCGGAAGCAGTGGTCACGGCACGTTAAGTTGAGCTATGCTACGTTTGGTTTGGTTACGTTAACTTGGGTTAGGTCTGGATAGCAATGATTTTTGAGATGTACACTACGATTTTATGGTTTTCTGCGCTCTACTCTACTCTAATATGTTCTGCTCGACTTTGGGGAGGCCAGCAATAGTGGCCGCGGTACGTTGGGTTTAGTTATGTTACGTTCGGATGTGTTAAGTTTGTATACATTAGGACTGGTTCAGGTTAGATTAGGATATATACGGCTTTAGCGTTATTCACTGCAATGCGATGGATTCCTGCGCTCTACTGTGCTACGGCACATTCTGCTTGTTTCTGTGGAGGCCAGCAATAGTGGTGTCGTCAAGTTAGCTTGATTTATGTGACGTTTGTATATGTTACGTTTGCCTAGGTTAAGACCGGCTGCCCCGACTTTCGTGCTATTCACTGCTCTTCGGTAGATTTCTGTGCTGTTATGATCTCTAATATGCTCTGACTTGCTCCGGAGGAGCCTTCAATATTTGTCTCGTCACGTTATACTGAGTTACACTACGATTGGGTAGGTTAGGTTTGGTCGAGTTAGGCAAGGATATGTTCGACTTCTTCGCTATACGCTGCAATGAGGTGGATTTCTGCGTCGCAATGTGTTATAATATGCACTGCTTTTCTCTGCGATGACCAGCAGTAGTGTTCTCGGCACGTTGGGTTCAGCAACGCTGCGTACGGTTATGCTACGTTTTGAGAAGATAGGATAGGATAATTTAGACTTTTGTGTCATATAATGCTATCCGCGCATTTCTGCGCTCTACTGCGTTCTAATATTTTCTGATTTGTTTTGAGGAGGCGAGCTATAGCAGTCCCGGCACGTTAGGCTGAGTTATGTTACGTTTGGTTATGTTAGGTATGGTCAGGTTAGGTAAGGATATCTTCGACTTTCGTGCTATTCACTGCAATGCGGTGGGTTTCTGCGCAATACTGTGGTCTAGTACATTCTGCATGCCTTTATGGAGGCCAGCAAGAGAGGTTACGTCATGTTAGGTTGAGTTAGGTTTCTTTCGGTTATGCTACGTTTGGCTAGGTTTGGATATGCTACTTCGTCTTTTGTGCTATACGTCGCTACTTGGTGGGCTTCTGCGCTCTAATGTGCTCTAATGTGCTCTGCTTGGCTCTGGGGTGGCCACTAATAGTGGTCTCCGCACGTTAGGTTGAGAAATGTTACGTTTCGTTAGGGTAGGTTAGGACTGCTTGGTTAGGACTTCTTTGACTTTTGCGCTATACACTGCTATTCGGTGTACTTCTGCTCTCTAGATAGCTCTACTACATTCTGCTGGGCTCTGGGTATGCCAGAAG
>NW_016930868.1:0-510 GCF_001483705.2 Eufriesea mexicana
GTCGAAAATGTCATCGAGATTAAATTTTCCAGTCAGATTCTATAGCATCGCAATGGCTATAGCTTGCCAATAGAGTCGTTCCTCCTTATTTATGCAACAAAACCAGCTCACCATGATATTAGACGAAAATGTCAATAAAATTGAATTTTTCAGACAGATTCTCTAGCATTGCAACGGCTATACAATGACAATAGAATCTTTCCCCCCTATTTATGCAACAAAATTAGCTCACCACGATATTAGTCGAAAATGTCAACGAAATTAAATTTTCCAGCCAGATTCTATAGCAATGCAAAGGCTATAGCGTGCCAATCGAATCCTTCCTCCTTATTTATGCAACAAAATTAGCTCACCACGATATTAGTCGAAAACGTCAATAAAATTGAATTTTCCAGTCAGATTCCATTGCATTGCTATGGCTATAGCATTCCAATAGAAACTTTCCCTCTTATTTATGCAACAAATTCAGCTTACCACGATATTAGTCGAAAATGTGAACGAAATTAAATC
>NW_016930869.1:0-466 GCF_001483705.2 Eufriesea mexicana
CCAGAAACGCTGGTCGTGTGACGATAGCTTGAGTTCTGCTTCGTTTGGTTACGATACGACTTGGAAGGTTAGGAGGAATACCTTCGACTTTTTAGTAGTACGCAGCTATTCGGCGGATTGCTACGCTATAGTGCGCTCAAATGTATTCAGCATGGCGGTGGGTGGGCCAGCAATTGTGGTATCGCGGCATTAAGCTGTGCTTTACACTCCACCGCCGCGGGTTTCTGTGGTCTACTGTGCTCTAGGTAGGTATTCTGTTTGGCTCTGGGTAGGTCAGCAGTAGTGTTGTAGGGCGGTTAGGTCGATATCGGATACGTTTGATTATGCTATGTTTGGATTGGTTAGGCTGCGATAGCTTTGACTTCTGTGCTATACACTGCTTTTCGGTGGTGTGCTCCAATGCAATCTAGTATGCCCTGCTTTGCCCTGGGGCGACCTGAAACTGTGGTTGCGGCCCGTTGTGTAG
>NW_016930870.1:0-486 GCF_001483705.2 Eufriesea mexicana
GCTACCCTATCCTAACGCAGCCAAACGTAAGGTAACCAAACGTAGCTGAACTCAACATTACATGGCGAGACCTCTGTTGCTGCAACCTCCAGTTCCAAGTAGAACATATTAGAGGAGAGTAGGGCGCAGAAAAACATAGAATCGAAGTGCATAGCAGAGAAGTCAAAGTTATACGAAACAAACCCAAACTAATACAGCACAACCGTCCGTAGCGTAGCTCAACATAACGTGCCGCGACACATATCGCTGTAATCCACGGAGCCAAGCAACAAACCCTAGAGCACATTAGAGCGCAGAAATCCACCGAATGGCAGTGTATAGTACAAAAGGCAGAGCTATCGTATCCTAACTTAACCAATCGTACCATAAACAAACGTAACCAAACACAACCCGGCGTACCAAGACCACTGTTGCTGGCATCGCCGGGGCCAAGCAGGAAATACTAGAGCAAAGTAGAGCGCAGAAACCCGCCAAACAGCAGTCTAT
>NW_016930871.1:0-1011 GCF_001483705.2 Eufriesea mexicana
ATTCTATTGGCACGCAATAGCCATTGCAGTGCTATAGAAGCTGGCTGCTAAATTCAATTTTATTGACATTTTCGTCTAGTATCGTCGTGAGCTGACGTCCTTGCATGTGTATGGAGGAAAGATTCTACTGGCGAGCTATAGCCTTTGCAATGCTATAGAATCTGCCTCGAAAATTCAAATTTATTGACATTTTCGACTAATATCGCGGTGAGATGACTTTCATGGATAAATAAGTAGGAAAGATTCTATTGGCCAGCTATAGCCATTGCAATGCTATAGAATCTGCCTCGAAAATTCAAATTTATTGACATTTTCGACTAATATCGCGGTGAGATGACTTTCATGGATAAATAAGTAGGAAAGATTCTATTGGCCAGCTATAGCCATTGCAATGCTATAGAATCTGCCTCGAAAATTCAAATTTATTGACATTTTCGACTAATATCGCGGTGAGATGACTTTCATGGATAAATAAGTAGGAAAGATTCTATTGGCCAGCTATGGCTCTTGCAATTCTAAACTATCTGTATGGAAAATGCATTTTTATTGACATTTTCGACTAATATCGTGGTGAGCTGACATCCCTGCATAAATAAGGAGGTAAGATTCTGCTGGCGAGCTATAGCCAATGCAATGCTACAGAATCTGGCTGGAAAATACTACTTTATTGACATTTTCGACTAATATCGTGGTGTTGTAACTTTCTTGGATGAATATGGACGAAAGATTCTATTGGCGTGCCATAGCCATTGTAATTCTGTAGCATCTGGATGGAAAATTCAATTTTATTGACATTTTCGACCAATATCGTTTTGAGCTGACATCCTTGCATAAATAAGGAGGAAGTTTTCTATTGGCACGCTATACCCGTTACAATGCTGTAGCATCTGGCAGAAGAATCTGGCTGGAAAACTCAATTCTATTAACATTTTCGAATAATATCGTGGAGAGCTAACTTCCTTGGATGAATGTGGACGAAAGATTCTATTGGCGTGCCATAGCCATTGCAAT
>NW_016930872.1:0-847 GCF_001483705.2 Eufriesea mexicana
ATGGATGATACGGATGTATGGATGTATGGATGTATATATGTATGGATGTTTGGATGGATGTATTGATGCATGGATTTATGTATGGATGGATTTATATATGGATGTATGTGTGTTTGGGTGGTTAGATGTATGGTTGCATGGATGTATGGACGTATGGATGTGTGGGTAGATGAATGGAAGTGTGGATGGAAGGAAGTGTGGATGGATGGATGGGTGGATGAAGGGATACATGGATGAATGGATGGTTGTATGGATGTATGGATGGATGTATGGACGAATGTATGAATGTATGCGTGGATGTAGTTAAAGGTGTATGTATGGATGTATGTATGGATGTATGGATGGATGGATGCATCGGCAAGGTACGGATGGTAGGATTTATGGACGAATGGATGTGCGGATGTATGTATGCATGGATGGATGTTTGTGTGAAAGAATGCATGAATGGATGGATGGTTGTATGGATGGATGGATGGATGGATGTATGGATGAATGCCTGCATGGATGAATGGATGTTTGGATGGATGTATTTATGGATGGATTTATGTATGGAAGGATGGACATATGGAGGGATGTATGTTTGGGTGGATGGTTGTATGGGTGCGTGGATGTATGGACGGATGTGTGTAAGGATGGATGGATGTGTGAACGGTTTGAGGTATGGATTGACGCATGCACGGATGTATGGATATATGTAGGTATATATGTATGTATGTATGGGTGGATGGTTGTATGGATGGATTGGAGTACGGATGGATGGATTTATGGATGTACGTATTTATGAATGTATGGATGTATGGTTGGACGGATGTACGGTTGGATGTATGAATGGTTGCATGGATGCATG
>NW_016930873.1:0-634 GCF_001483705.2 Eufriesea mexicana
TACGTATACAAAGGAGTTAGCTCACCACGATATTAGTCGAAAATAACAATAAAATTGAATTTTACAGCATGTTTCTATAGCAATGCAATGGCTACAGCACGCCAATAGAATCTTTCCTCCTTATTTATGCAAGAAAATCAGCTCACCACGATATTAGTCGAAAATGTATATAAAATTGTATTTTCCTGGCAGATTCAACAGGATTGCAATGGCTATAGTAGACCAATAGAATTCTTCCTCCTTACGTGTACCAGGGAGATATCTCACCACGATATTAGTCGAAAATGTATATAAAATTGTATTTTCCTGGCAGATTCAACAGGATTGCAATGGCTATAGTAGACCAATAGAATTCTTCCTCCTTACGTGTACCAGGGAGATATCTCACCACGATATTAGTCGAAAATCACAATAAAATTGAGTTTTCCAGCCTGTTTCGATAGCATTGCGATACCTGTAGCACGCCAATAGAATCTGTCCTCCTTATTTATGCAAGAAAGTAATCTCACCACGATATTAGTCGAAAATGACAATAATATTGAATTTTCCAGCCTGATTCTATAGCATTGCAATGGCTATAGCACGCCAAAAGAATCTTTCCTCCTTATCTATGCAAGAAAATTAGCTCACCACG
>NW_016930873.1:664-914 GCF_001483705.2 Eufriesea mexicana
GAATTTTCCAGCCAGATTCTATAGCATTGCAATGGCTATAGCACGCCAATAGTATCTTTTCTCCTTATCTATGCAAGAAAATTACCTCACCACAATATTAGACGAAAATGTAAGTAAAATTGAATTTTCCAGCCAGATTCTGTAGCATTGCAATGGCTATAGCACGCCAATAGTATCGTTCCTCCCGATTTATGCAAGAAAATTAGCTCACCACGATATTAGACGAAAATGTCTATAAAATTGAATTTTC
>NW_016930874.1:0-284 GCF_001483705.2 Eufriesea mexicana
TTAGGTTATGTTGGGTTAGGTTAGTCTGGGTTAGGTTAGATTTCGTTAGGCTAAGTTAGGTTATGTTAGGTAAGGTTAGGTTAGGTTAGGTTAGGTTAGGTTAGGTGAGGTCATGTTACGCCCGGTTAGGCAGGTCAGTTTAGCTTGGGTTATGTTCGGACACGTTAGGTTAGGTTAGGTTAGGAGAGGTCACGTCACGCCCGGTTAGGCCAGGTCAAGTTTGGTTAGGTTAGGTTAGGTTAGGTTCGATCTGGTCAGGTCACATCAGCTTATTTTCGGATAGG
>NW_016930875.1:0-331 GCF_001483705.2 Eufriesea mexicana
TTGGTTAGGTTAGGATTGTTGAGTATATATTCGACCATTGTGCTATTCACTGCCATGCTGCAGATTCCTACGCTCTACTGTTCTCTTGTATATTATACTTGGCTCTGCGGGGGCCAGTCATAGTGGTGGCGGCAACGCTCGGTTGAGTTATGTTACGCTTGGCTTAGCTAGGTTGGGATATTATTGGTTAGGGTAACTCTGACTTTTGTGCCATAAACTGCTATTTGTTCGATATCTGTACACTGCAGTGCTCTACTAGCATCTGCTTGTCTCTGGGAAGGTCAGCAGTACTGGTTTCGGCACGTTAGTTTGGGTTAGGTTACGTTTGGTT
>NW_016930875.1:352-789 GCF_001483705.2 Eufriesea mexicana
TCGACTTTCGTGGTATAAACTGTTGTCCGGTGGACTTCTGCACTCTACTGTGTCCTAGTATGTTCTGCATGGCTTTGGTGAGGACAGCAATAGTGGTCTCGGCACGCTAGGTTGAGACCGGTTACGCTTGGCCAGGCTAGGTTAGAATAGGTTTGGTTAAGGTAACTTTGACTTTTGTGCTGTACACTGCTATTTGTTCGATATCTGTACACTGCATTGCTCTACTAGCATATGCTTGTCGCTGGGGAGTCCAGCAACCGCGGTCGTGGCACGGCCCTTTGAGTTATGTTACGTTCGGTTAGGTTAGGTTAGGTTAGGTTTGGTAAGGTTATCTTTGACCTTTGTTCTTTACGCTGCTATCCGGTGGATCTCTTCGGTCTACATTGCTCTACCATACTCTGCTTGACTCCGAGGTGGCCAGTAGTGGATGTCTCGGC
>NW_016930876.1:0-270 GCF_001483705.2 Eufriesea mexicana
AAGGTCGTATGTATGGATGCATGTACGGATTGATGTATGGATGTATGTACGGATGTATGTATGTATATGTCTATGGATGTATGTATGGGTGTGTGTAAGTATGTATGTATGGATGTGTGGATGGATGTATGTATGGATGTGTTTATGGGTATGTATGGACTTCCGGATGTGCGTGTGGATGTATGTATGGATGGATGGTTATAAGTCTGGACGGATTTATGGATGTATGGATGTGTGGGTGTATGAATGTTCGAATGTATGGCTGTACGG
>NW_016930877.1:0-244 GCF_001483705.2 Eufriesea mexicana
TTATGAGACATGGACAAAATTAAGCAATATCTATGAGAAGGATACAAAACAGCAAAACATGATTCCTATGAACCCACACTACGTGGCTGACAGGTAAGTTTTCAAATTACATTCATTAGGACGTAAAATGGAATAAACAATATTTATAACTAAAATCTTATGTACATTGCCAGATCGTGTATTTGCAACTGTGTGGTATTAATGCAGAAAGAGGAAAGGAAAATAGATAATCTCACAACTCAGG
>NW_016930878.1:0-222 GCF_001483705.2 Eufriesea mexicana
CCTGACTTGACCTGACAGACCTGACCTGACCTGAACTGACACGACCTTGCCTCGCCTGGCCTGGCCTGGCCTGACCTGACCTGTCCTGTCCTGACTTGTCCTGACCTGACATGACCTGACCAAACTTGACCTGATCTTGCCTGACCTGCCCTGAACTGTACTGACCTGAACTGACATCATCTCACCGACCTGACCTGACATGACCTGAGCTGACCTGACCTG
>NW_016930879.1:0-1600 GCF_001483705.2 Eufriesea mexicana
GTGTATGGGTGGATGTATGTACGGATGTGTGTATTGATGTATGTATGGATGTATGGATGTATGGATGTATGCATAGATGCATTTACGGATATATCTACGGATGTATGTATAGATGAGTGTATGGGGGTATTCATGGATGTATGGATGTACGTATGGATGGATGAGTGCATGGATGGACGGATTTATCGATGTATGGATGTGTGGATGTATGTATGGATGGATGTATGGATGGATGAATGTATAGGGAATGTATGGATGTATGTATTGATGTCTGTATGGATGCATGTATGGATGGATGGATGGGTGGATGGATGTATGGATGGATGGAAGTATGGACGTATGGATGGATGGATATATGGATGGATAGATGTATGGAAAGATGGATGTATGGCTGGTTGTATGTATGGATGAATTGTTGTGTGGATGGACGGATGTATGTATAGGATGTATCGAATGATAGACTTACGAATGGACGGATATATGGATGTATTGATGTGTGGGTGTATGTATGTATGGATGGATGGATGTATGGAAGAATTGGTGTATGGATGGATGAATGTATGGGACGATGGCCGTTATGGATTGATGGTTGTATGGACGGATTGAGGTATGGATGGACGGATAGACGGAAGAATGTATGTACGGATGAATGGATGTGTGGATAGATTGATGTATGGATGGTTGGATGTATGTATGGATGGATGTATGTATGGATGGATGTATGGATGGATGAATGTATGGATGGCTGGGTCAATGATTGGATGGATATATGGATGGGTGGATGAATGTATTTATGGATGGGTGTATGGGTGGATGTATGTACGGATGTGTGTATAGATGTATGTATGGATGTATGGATGTATGCATGTATGGATCTATGTATGTGTGAATGTACGAATGTATGGATGTACGGATGTATGGATGTATGTATCTATATATGTATGTATGTATGGGTGGATGGATGTATGAGTGGATGTATGTATGGATGGATGGATGTATGGATGTATGTATGGATTTATGTATGGATGTATGTATGGTTGGATGGATGGATTTATGGATGTGTGGATGTATGTATGTATGGATGGGTGGATGTATGGATGGATATATGTATGGTTCGATGAGTGTATGGTTGGGTGCTTGTATGTATGGATGGATGTATGGTTCAACGGATGGTTTTTTTTTTGGTTCGATGAGTGTATGGTTGGGTGCTTGTATGTATGGATGGATGTATGGTTCGATGGATGTATCGATGGGTGGATGTATGGATGGATGGTTGTATGGAGAGATGGATGGATGAATGGATGCATGGATGTATGTATGGATGTATGTATGGATGTATGTATGGTTGGATGGATGGATTTATGGATGTGTGGATGTATGAATGTATGGATGGATTGGAGTGTGGATGGATGGATGAAAGTATGGGTGGATGTATGGATGTATGAATGGATGGATGTATATACGTGTGGATGTGTGGATGGTTGGATGGATGGATTTATGTATGGACCTATGTATGGTTGTATGAATGTATGGATGGATGGATGAATGAATGGATGGATGTATGGATGAATGGATGAATGGATGTATGTACGGATGGATG
>NW_016930880.1:0-212 GCF_001483705.2 Eufriesea mexicana
TATAGATTTTGAATAGACATATTCTCTGGCAAGCAGATGGCTGTACTTGCCATTGGAATGAAGTCGTTTGACGATCTATTCACCAAGATATTACAGTTTATAGGTTCTGACTAGACCTATTCTCTGGAAACTAGGTGGCTCTACTTGATATTGGGTTGAAGGCATTAGGCGATCTATTCACCAGGCTATAACAGACTGTAGATTTTCAATAT
>NW_016930881.1:0-1164 GCF_001483705.2 Eufriesea mexicana
GTTCTGTTGAGTTAGGTTACGTTTGATTACGTTACGATTGGTTACGTTAGGAGGGCCTAGCTACGACTTTTGCGCCACACACTGCTATTCAGCTGACCTCTGCCATCTAATGTGCTCTAATATGTTCAGCTTGTCTCTGGGAGTGCCAGCAATAGTGGTCGCGGCACGATAGGCTTAGTTACTCTCGTTTGGCAAGGTCTGGCTGAGTCAGGTTAGGATAGGGTATCTTCTTCTTTTGTGCTATGCATTGGAATATGGTGACCTTCTGCGCTCTACTGTGCTCTAGTATACCCCGCTCGACTCTGGGGATGCCAGCATTGGTGGTCATGGCACGGTAGGCTGTATTAGTCTATGCTCGGTTAGGTTCCGGTTCGTTAGGTCAGGATAGGCTGCCTATGTCTCTTATGATGTACACCGGTATTCGGAGGGCTTCTGTGCTCTACATTGCTCTCCCTACTAGACCCTAGAGGTCTAGGCCAGTTAGGTTGAGTTAGGCTAGGTCAGGTCCGGTTACGTTAGCTTCGGTTAGGTACGGATTGCTTTGACCTTCGTGGTGTGGACTGCATTTCGTTTGCCTTCTAGGCTCTACTGTGCCCTAGTATGTTCTGCTTGTCGCAGGGGAGGACAGCAATTGTGGTCTCGGCTCGTCAGTTTGAGATAGATAACGTTTGGTTATGTTACGCTTGGTATGGTTAGGATAGGGTAGCTTTGACATTTGGCCTATACGCAGCTATTCGGTGGATTCCTGCCCTCAACTGTGATCTATTCTAATCTGCTGGACCCTGGGGAGGCCAGAAATAGTGGTAGCGGCACGTAAGGTTTAGTTGGGTTACGTTCGGATGGGTTACGTTTGGTTAGGTTAGGATAGGCTGACATTGACCTTTTTGCTATATGCTGCTATTCGCCGGATTTTTGCGCTCTTGATTGCTCTACCATACTCTGTTCCCCACTGGAGAGACCAGCAATTACGGTCGTGGCACGATAGGCTGTTTTATGTTATGTTCGTTGTGTTAGGAGAGGACATGTTAGGTTAGAATGTCTTTGACGTTAGTGCTTTACACTGACATTTGGCGGCTTTCTGCGCTTTACTGTGCTGTAATATATTCTGCTTGGCTATGGGGAGCCAAGTAGTTGTTGTATCGGCACGATGGACAGGGTCATGTT
>NW_016930881.1:1617-18127 GCF_001483705.2 Eufriesea mexicana
GTAATTGTGGCCTCGGCACGTTACGTTGAGTTAGTCTACGTTCGGTCAGGATATATTACACAGGGATATGTTCGGATTGAATTGACTTTCGATCTATATACTGTTGTTCCGTGGAATCCAGCGCTCTAATGTGCTCTAGTATGTTTTGTTTTGCTCTGGGTAGGACAGCAATGGTTTTCTTGGCACGTTATGTACAGTTAGGCTACGTTCGGTTATGTAACCTTTGGAACAGGTTAGGTTAGTTTATCCATGGCTTTTTTGCTACGCATTCCATTGCGGTGGATTACTGCGGTCTACTGCGCTCTAGTATATCATGCATCGCTCAGCGAACGGAAGGAATAGTGCTCTCGGCAGGTTAGCTTTGTCTATGTTACGTTTGGTTAGGTTAGGTTTGGATTGGCTTGGTTAGAATTGCTTTGACTTTTATGCTATATGCTGCTATTCAGACTATTTCAGCTTTCTACGTTGCTCTGTTCCACTCTGGTTAGTTTTCGTGAGGCCAGTAGTAGCGGCCGTGGCACGCCAGTTTTGGTCACTTTGCGTCTGCTTATGTTACGTTTTGATAGGTTAGGATACGATAGCATTGACTTCTGCGCTATACACCGCCATTCGGTGGATCTCTGCGCTCTGCTTTGCTCTATTACGCTCCGCTTGACGCTGGCGAGGCCAGCAATAGGGGTCTCGGCACTTTAGGTTTAGTTACGTTGCGTTTGATTAGGTTACGCGTGGTTAGGTTAGGATAGGATAGCCTTGACTTTTGTGCTGTACACTGCTGTTCGCTTTACTTCGGCGCTCTGCTGTGCTCTAATATGTTCTGCTTGACGCTGCGGAGGCAAGGAGTAATGGTCTCGGCACGTTAGGTTTAGTTAGGCAGCGTATGGACAAGTCCGGTTATGTCTGGTTAGCTTAGGATATCTTCGACTCATGTGCTTTACGCTCTATTGCGGCGGATTTCTGCGTTCTACTGCGCTCTGGTATAGTCTTCATTGCCCTGGGGTGGTGAGCTATAGCGGTCTAGGCACGTCAGGTTGTGTTAGGTTACGTTTCGTTGTGCTATGCTTGGTTAGGCTTGGAAAGGGTAGCTGTTGTGTGTACACTACTGCACGGTGGAATTATGCGCTCCACCCTCTTCTAGTATGCCCTGCCTTTCTCTGGGAATTCCATTAATAGAGGCCGCAGCAGGTTTGCTTCGGTTAGGTCACGTTTGGCTTGGTCATGTTTGTTTGGGTCATGCATGGGTTGTTTCGACATTTCCGCCATACCCTGCGATTCTATGGATTTCGGCGCTCTCGTCACCTCTAATACGATCTGCTTTGCTCTGTGGAGTGCAGTAATAGTGGTCTCGGCACGTTAGCATTATTCAGGTCACGTCTGGTTACGTTATGCTTGGCCAAGTTATGGAGGATAGCTTTGACTTTTCTGCTATACACCAATACTCGGTGGGTTTCTACGCCATGCATTGCCCTACAATGCTCTGTCCGACACAGGGGATGCCCGTAATAGTTTCTCCGCGCGTTAAGTTGAGTTACGCTAAGTTTGGTTATGTTATGTTAGTCCAGGTTAGGTATGGATAGCTTCGCCTTTCGTGGTATGAACTGTTGCTCGGTGGATTTCTGCGCTCCGCTGTTCTGTAATATGTTCTGCTCGTCTCTGGGGAGGCCACCATTTGTGGTTTCGGCACGATAGGTTGAGTTAAGCTACGTTTGCTCATGTTAAGTCTGGTCATGCTAGGGTAGGCTAGCTTCGACTATTGTACTGTACACTGCGACTCTGTGCATTTCTGCGCTCTGCTCTACTTTATAGCGTTCTGCTTGGCTGTGGGGAGGGCAGCAATTGTGGTCTCGGCACGTTAGGATGAGTCAGGTCACGTTTGGTTACGTTATGTTTGGTGACGTAGGGAAGGATAGCTTTTACTTTTGTGCTATACAATGCTATTCGGTGGATTTCAGAGATCTACAGTGCTCGAGGGTGTTCATCTTGGCAATGGGAATCCCAGCAATAGTGGTCTCGTCACGTTACATTGAGATGTGTTGCGTTCGCTTAGGACGTGTTAGGCTGTTTGCTCAGGATATCTACTACTTTTGTGCTGTGCACTGCAATTCGGTGGATTTCTGCTCATTACATTGCTCTAATATGCTCCACATGCGCCTGAGGAGGCCAGGAGCAGTAGTCTCGTAACGTTATGCTAAGATAGGCTACGTTTGGTTATGTTACGTTTGCTTAGGGTAGGATAGGGTAGCTTCTACTTTAGCGCTATACACTGCTATTCGATGGACTTCTGCGCTCCAGCGTCCTCTAATATGTTCAGTTTGGCTACGGGAAAGGCAGCAATAGTTGTCTCGGCACGTTACGCTCAGTCGGTCCGCATTCTGTTATTTTAGGTTAGGATAGCCTTGACTTTTTTGCTTTACGCAGCAATGTGGCGGTTTTCTACGCTCTACTGCGTTCTAGTATATTCTGCTTGGCTCTGGGGTTGCCAGCAATATTGGTCTGGACACGTTAGGTTCAGTTAGGTTACGTTTGGTTACGTTACCTTTGCTTACGTTACGTTTGGATAGGTTAGGCTAGGATAACCTTGACTTTTGCGCTGTAGGCTGCAATTCGGTGGATTTCTTCTCACTACTGCAATCCAATATGCGCTGCCTTGATCTGGCGATGCATGAAATGTTGGCCGCCGTGCGTTAGGTTGATTCATGTTACGTTTCGTTAGGTTCGGTTTGTTTGGGTTAGGTTAGCATATCACTGACGTCTGTGCTGTACACAGGTTTCTGGCTTCCACTGTGCTCTAGTATATTCTGCTTGTCTATTTAGAGGCCAGCATTATAGGTCTCGTCTCGCTAGTGCGAGTTTTGTTGCGTTTGGTTATGTCACGATTGGCTAAGTTAGGATAGCATAGCTTAGGCTTTTGTGCTGTTCGACGCAATTCGGTGGATTTCTGCGCCCGACGTTGCTCTACCTAACACTGTTCGACTCTCGGGAGGCCAACAATGTTGATCGCGCCACGTTAGGTTGGGATAGGTTGCGTTTGGTTAGGTTCGGCTAAGATGCATTAAGTTATGATAGCTTCGACTTTTGTCCTACACAATGCTATTTTATGGGCGTCTGCGCTCTTCAGTTCGCTTCCACACACTGCTTGTCTCTGTGGACTCCAGGAATAATGCTGTCGGCAGGCTTGGACGAGACATACTGCGTTTGGTTAGTTTGGGTTTGGTTAGGTTTGGTTGGGATAGATTTGACTTTTGTGCTATACGCTGCTATTCTGTGTACTTCAGCGCCCTATATTGCTCTGCTGTACGCTGCTCGGCTCACGTGAGGCCAGCGAAAGTGGTCGTGGCACCCCACGTTGTGTTACGTTACGACTGGCAATGCCGCGATTGGTCAGGCTAGGGGAGAATAAATTCAATTTTTACGTTACACGTTGCTATTCGGTGTATTCCTGCGCTGCCCTTAGATACACTATACTATGCTCGATTGCAGGGAGACCAGAAATGGTGGTCGTGGCACGATGGTGTGAGTTTGGTTACGTTCGGTTTGGTTAGCTTAGGTAAAGTTTAGTTAGGAAGGCTTTGACTTTTGTGCTATACATTGCTATTCGGTGGATTCCTGCCCTCTACTGTGCTCTAGTTTATTCGTGCTTGGTTTTTGGGAGAAGTGTAGTATTGGTCTCGGTACATTTGTGAGAGTTATGTTGCGTCAGGTTATAATACGTTTGGTTGAGTTAGGATAGGGTAGCTTAGGCTCCTGTGCTATACACCGCTATCCGGTGGAACTCACTGCTCTACTGTGCTCTATCATATTCTGCTTGTTTCTGGGGACGCCAGCAGTAGTTGTCGGGGTTCAATTGTTTCGGTTATGTTATATTCCTCTAGGTTAGGTTAGGCTTGGTTTGGTCAGCATGTCTCTGACTTTTGCGCTACAAACTTCAATGCTGTACATTTCTACGCTCTGGTGTACCCTAATACGTTCCACGCGGCTCTGGCGAGGCCAATAATAGTGGTCTCGGAAAGTTAGGTTGTGCCATGTTACGCTTGGTTACGCTAGGTTAGTCTGGGTTAGGATGGATGCCTTCGTCTTTTCTGTTGTGCATTGCCATTCTGTGGGCTTCGGCGCTCTACTTTCCTTTAATATGTTCAGATTGGCTCGAGGGAGGCCAGCAATAGCGGTCGCGGCACGTTAATTTGAGTTATGCTACGATTGGCTAGGATACGTTGCCTTTGTTATGTTGGGATAGATACGGCTTTCGTGATATACACTGCTACACGGTGGACTTCCGCCCTCTGCTCTGCTCTAATATATTTTGCTCGACGCTGGGACGGACGGCAATAGTGTTCACCGAACTTTAATTTCAGTCTGTGTACGTTTTCTTAGGTTGGGTAAGGTTAAGTTAGTTTAGGATAACTCCGACTTTTGTGCTATACACTGCTGTCCGGTAGATTTCTTCGCTTTACATTGCTATAATATACTCTGCTCGACATTGGCCAGGCCAGCAATAGCGGTCGCGGCACGTTAAGTTGTGTTAGGTTACGTTTGTATTTATTAGGTTACGTTGGGTTAGGCTGCGATATCTATGGCTTTTGTGCTACTCAACACAATTCTATGGACTTCTGCTCCATATTGTGCGCTACCACAATCTGCCTGTTTCCGGGGACGCCAGGAATAGTGGCCACGGCAGGTTAGGTTGAGCTATGTTACGTTTGGTTAGGTAATGCTTGGCTGGGTTAGGATGGGATAGATGTGACTCTTACAGGTACACTGCTATGCGGTGGATTTATTCGCCCTACAGCGCTCTAACATGTTCTGCTTGGCTCTATGGTAGCCAGCAGTAGTGGTCTTGGCACGCTGGGATGAGTTATGTTACGCTTGGCCTGGCAAGGTTAGGAAATGTTTGCTCAGTATACGTTTGACTTTTGTGCTATACACTGCAGTTTGGTGGCTTTCTACGCTCTACTGTGCTCTAGTATATTCTGCTTGTCTCTTTGGAGGCCAGCAATAGAGGTCTAAGCACGTTAGGTTGTGCTTCGTTACGTTTGGTTGTGCTATGTTTGGTTAGTTTAAGAGATTATAGCTCTGCCTCTTGTGCTATACACGGCTATTCGGTGGAGTTCTGCGCTCCACTGTGATCTAATATTCCCTGCTTTGCTCTGGGAATTCCAGAAATGGTGGCCGCGGCGCGTTAGGTTCAGGTGGGTTACGTTCTGTTGGGTTATGTATGTTTGGGTTAGGTTGGAATATCTTTGACCTTCGTGTTATGCGTTGCCATCCTATGGACTTCAGAGCACTATTCTCCACTAATATGCCCTGCTTGGCAACGGGCATGCCGGCAATACTTGCCTCGGCGCGTTGGGTTGTGGTAGGATACGTTTGGTTAGGTTATGGTAGACGTGGTATGGTTTGGATGGCTTCAATTTTTGCGCTGTACACTGCTTCTGGTTGGATTTCTGCTCTCTGCTCTTCTCTAATATGCTCTGATTGGCGCTGTGGAGGCCAGTAATAGTTGTCTCGGCACGTTAGTTTGAGATAGCCTGCGTTCGGTTGGGTTACGCTTGGTTAGGTTAGAAACGGGTAGCTTCGTCTTTTGTGCTATACTCTGCTATTCGGTGCATTTTTGCGCTCTACTTCCATCTAATACACCCTGCGTTGAACTGGGAATGCTAGAAGTGGTGGCGGCGGCGCGTTAGGGTGAGTTAGGCAGTGCTTGGTTAGTAGAAGTTTATTTGGGTTTGGTTTGGATATGTTTGATATTCGTGCTATACACTGCCATTCTATGGCCCTCTGCGCTCTACTCACCTTTAATGTGCCCTGTTCGGCGATGGGAGGTCCAGCGATTGTGGACTTGGTACGTTAGGTTGGGATTGGTTACGCTAGATTATGTCATGTTAGGTCAGGTTATGTCAGGATATCACACACATTTTTGCAGTACGCTGCGATTCGAACGATTCCAGCGATCTACATTGCTCTGCTATAGTCTGCTTAGCTCTCATGGGGCCAGCAATGGCTTTTGGGTCACGTCAGTTTCTGTTACGTTGCGTATGCCTATGCCACGATTAGTTAGGTTTGGATAGGGTACCTTTGACTTTCGTGCTATATACCGCCATTCGGAGGACTTCTATGCCCTACGTTGCTCTACTAGCGTCTACCTGAATCTGTGGAGGCCGGCAATAGCGGTCGAGGCAAGTTCGGCTGAGATAGGTCACGTTCGTCTGAGATAGGTCACGTTTGGCTGTGTTAGGTTAGCGCAAGCTTGGTTATGGTAGCTTTGACTTCCGTGGTATGCACAGTGGTTCGGTGCCTTCCTGTCCTCCACGGTGCTCCACGCTAATGTGCTAGACCCTGGGGATGCTAGCAATAGTTGTCGTGGCACGTTACGTTGTGTCTTCTACGACAGGTTAGGTTACGTTAGTTTGTGTTAGGTTTGGATATCTTTGACTCATCTGCTGTACACTGCGATCCGATGGAATTCTGCGCGCTACTGTCCTCTAATATGTTCTACCTGGCTCTGGGAAGGCCAGCATTGTGTGGTGGTGGCACGTTAGGTTGAGCTTGGTTACGCATGGTGGTGTTACAGTTGGTAAGGTTAGGATACTGTACCCTTCACTTTTGTGCAACATACTGCCTTTCGGTGGATTTCTCCGCTCTACTGTGCCCTAATAAGGTCTGCTTTGTTCTGGGCAGTCCAGAAATGGCGGCCGCTGCATGTTAGGTTGAGTTAGGTTTCGTTTCGTTAGCTTAGGTTAGGACAAGTTGGTTAGAATATCTTATACTTTTGTGCTATGCACCACAATTCGGTGGATTTCTGCGTTCTACTATGCTCTAGTATGTTCCTCCTGTCTCTGGGGAGGATTGGTCTCTGAACCTTAGGTTTAGCTAAATTACGTTTTGTTATGACACGTTTGGTCAAGTTAGGATAGGATAGCATAGACTTTTATGTTGTACACTGCCGTTCGTTGGATTTCAGTGCTCTGCATTGCTCTAATATGCTCTGCATGACTCTGGAGGGGCAGCAATAGTGGCCTTGGCACGTTAGGTTGACTCAGGCAGCGATTGATTGTATTAGGCTTGGATATGTGTGGGTATGGAAGCCTTTACTTTTATGCTATACACTGCTATTCGGACTATTTCTGCGTTCGACATTGCTATGCTCTACCCTGCTTATCTCTCGTGAGGCCAGCAATAGCGGGCGTGGCACGTAAGCTTGTGTTACGATACATCCGCTTATATTACGTTTGGTTAGGCTAGGAAAGGATAGCTTTAACTTTTGCGCTATACACTGCTATTCGACGGATTCTTGCGCTTTACATTGCTGTACTATACTTTGCTCCACTCTTGGGAGGTCAGCAAAAGCTTTAGTGGCACGATTGGTTGTGTCACATTACGTTCGTCATGTTATATTTGGGGACGTTTGGTAAGGATGGCTTTGACTTTTGTGTTATACTCTGCTATTCGGTGGATGCGTGCGCTTTACATAGCTCTACTGTACTCTGCTCGACTCCGGAGAGTCCAGTAATACTGTTCTCGGCACGTTATGTTTTGTCAGGTTACGTTCGGTTGGGCCGGGTTAGACTATGTTTGGATATGATAGCTACAACCATCTTCCTGTACACTGCTATTCGGTGGGATTCTGCACTCTACTGCGCTTTAGTATGTTCTGCTTTGCCCTGGGAGGGCGGCAAATGCGGTCTCTGCGCGTTCGTTGAGTTAGGCTATGTTTTTATATGTTGTGCTCGTTTGGGTTAGGTTTCGGTACCTTTGACTCTTCTGATATACACTTTGACCATATGGATATCTAAGTTCTACTCTCCGTTAGCGTGTTCTGTTTGGCTCTGTGGAGGCCAGCAGTAGTGGTCGCGGCGCGTTAGTTTGAGGTAGGTTACGTTTCGTTGTGTTACGGTTTGGTAGCTTAATAGATGGTAGCTTTGTCTTTAGTGCTATAGTATGCCATTGGGTGCATTTCTGCGCGCTGCTGTGCTCTAACTTTGCACCTTGTCTCTGGTAATTTCAGGAAGAGTGCTATTGGCACGTTACGTTGAGTCAGGTTATGTTCACTTCGGGATGTATACGCAACAATTAGTTAGGATAGCATTGGCTTTTGCGGTATACACAGCTATTCAGTGCGTTTCTGCGCCTTATTGTGCTCTAGTGTGACCTGCTTGGCTCTGGGGAGTGCAGCAATGGCGGATTTGGCACGTTAAGTTGAGTTAGTCTATGTTAGTTCATGTCCCACTTGTTTGGGTTAGGCCTGGGTAGCTCTGACATTTTGACATACACTGCGACTCTATGGATGCCTGCGTTCTACTCTCAACTGATGTGTTATGCCTGGCTCTTGGGATGCCAGCAATAGTGTCCGCAGAACGTTCGGTTGAGTTAGTTTGCGTTTTGTAATGTTACGATTGGTAAGGTTAGGAGAGTGTAGTTTTGAATTTAGTGCCATGGTATGCAATTAGGTGGTACACTGCGCCATACTGTGCGCTTGTATCTTCAGCTTGGCTACAGGTATGACAGCTACCGTGGTCTCGGCGCGTTATGATCAGTCAGGGTACGTTATGCTAGGTTGGGATATTCTAATCTTGGGCAGGATAGCTTTAGCTTTTGTGCTACACACTGCTATTCGGTCGATTTCAGCGTTCTAAATTGCTCTGCTTTACTGTGTTTAGCTCTCGTGAGGTCAGTAATAGCGGCCGTAACACGCCAGTTTGTGTTTCTTTACGTCTGCTTAAGTTACATTTTGATTAGTGAGGACAGTGTAGCAGCGACTTTTGCGCTATACACGTACACTCGGTGGATGTCTGCGCTATACTTTTCTCTAATATGCTCCGCCCGACGCTGGCGATGACAGCAATCGTGGTGTCCGCACGTTAGTTTTAGTTACGCTGCGTTTGGTTAGGTTACGCTGGACCAGGTTAGTATAGGGTAGCTTTGACTTTTATGCTGTACACTGCTGTTCGGTGGAATCCGTCTGTCTACTGTGATCTGATATGCACTGCTTGGCACTGGTGAGACCAGCAATAATGGTCTCGGCACGTTACGTTGAGTTACTCTGCGTATGGTTGAGTTAGGTTATGTCTGGTTAGGTTGGGGTATTTTCGACTTTTGTGCTTCACGCATCAGTGCGGCGGATTTCTGCGTTCTACTGTGCTCTAGTACAGTCTTCTTTGCCCTGGGGCGTTCAGCAATAGCGGTCTAGGCACGTTAGGTTGAGTTAGGTTACTTTACGTTGTGCTACGTTTGGTTAGGTTAGGAAAGTGTAGCTTCGACCTTTGTGCCGCACACTGCTATACGGTGGAATGACGCACTCTACTCTTCTCTAGTGTACCCTGCCCTGCTCTGGGAATTCCAGAGATAGTGTTCGCGGCACGTTTGTTTGAGTTTGGTCACGTTTAGTAAGGTTATGCTTATTTGAGTCGAGTATGGGAAGCTTTTACTTTTCTGCCATACGCTGCGATTCCATGGATTCCGGCGCTCTCCTCTCCTCTAATATGTTCTGCATGGCGATAAGGAGGCCTGCAACACCACGTCAGGTAATGTCAGGGCACGTTTGCTAATAGTACGTTATGATAGGCTAGGACAGGGTGGAGTCGACTTTTGCGTCATAGGTTGCTATTCGGCGGATCTCTTCGCTCTACGTTGCTCCAGTATACTCTGCTCGGCTCTTGGGAGGCCAGTAATAGTGGTCCTGGCACGGTAGATTGAGTTAGGCTACGTTTGCTTACGTTACGTTTGGCTAGGTTAGGATAGGATAGCCTGTTGTGCTATGCAATGCTCTTCGGCGGATTCCTTTGCTCTACATTGCTATAGAATACTGTGCTCGACTCCCGGGATGCCAGCAAAATTGGTCGCGGCACGTTACGTTGAATTAGAAAACGTGCAGTTATTATAGGTTACGGCGCGTTAGGATAGGATAGCCTTGACTTTTGTGATTTACACTGTAATTCGATTGATACCTGCGTCCCGCGTTGCTACACTAGCATCTGCTTGTCTCGGGGGATCGGGGGGGGGCGGGGGAGGCAGAAATGGCGGTCGTCTAACGTTCGTCTGCGTTAGGTCACCCTTGGTTAGGCTATGTTAGGTTAAGCTTGCTCAGGATGGCTCCGTCTTTTGTGCTGTGCACCGTTTTTCGTTGGAGTTCTGCTCTCTACATTGCTCTAATTTACTCAGCTCGCCTCTGGGGAGGCGAGAAATAGTGGTCGTGGTACGTTAGACCGGCTTATGTTACGCTTGTTTATGATATGATTGGACATATTAGGATAGGATGGCTTTGATATTTGTGCTATACGCTGCTATTGGGCGAATTTCTGCGCTCTAGCGTTCTCTAGTATGGTCTGCTTGGCTCTGGGGTGGTCAGCAATAGTGGTCTCGGCACGCTAGTTTGATCTATGTTACGTTTGGTTAGATCACGTTTGGCTACGTTTGGTTAGGTTGGCTTTGACTTTTGCACTATAAACTGCTACCTGGACGATTTCAGCTTTCTACATTGCTTTGCTATAGTCTACTTAGCTCTCGTGAGGCCAGCAACAGCATTCGTCGCACGTTAGTTTGTGTTACGTTACGTTTGCTTATGTTACGCCTGGTTAGGTTAGGATAGGATAGCTCTGACTTTAGCTATATACACTGCTATTCGGCGGATTCTTGCGCCCTACTCTCCTCTAATACGATCTGCTTGGGCCTGGAGAGGCCAGTGATAGTGGTGGCGGCACGTTTGGTTGAGTTTTGTTACGATAGGTATTGTTGCGATTGTATAGGTTAGGATATGGTGCCATTGACGTTTGTGCTGTATACTGCTTTTTAGTGGATTTCTACACTCTACGTTGCTCTACTATTCTCTGCTCGACTCTGGGGAGGCCAGCAACAGTGGTCATGGCACGATTAGTTTTGTAATGCTACTTTTGGTAATGTTGAGATTGGACAGGTTCGTACAGGATAGCTTTGACTTTTGTGCTACGCGCTGCTCTTTGGTGTATTTCTGTGCTCTACTGTGATATAGTGATTTCAGATCTGCTCTGGGATTTCCAGAAATGGTGGCCGCCGCGTGCTAGGTTGAGTTATGTTATATTTGGTTAGGTAAGGTTTGTTACAGTTAGGTTTGGGTACCTTCGATTCTCTTGTTATACACTGCCATTCTATGGACCACAGCGCTCTACTCTCCTCTAATATGCCCTGCCTTGGGATGGAAAGGCCAGCAATAGTTGGCTCGGCACGTTAGGTTCGGATTGGCTACGTTTGGTTAGGTGTGGTTGGATAATGGTAGGGTAATAATTCTTCTGCTTTTCTGCTTTACACTTGAATGCTGCCGATTTCTGCTCTGTACTGTGTTCTAGTATATTGTGCTTGGCTCTGTAGAGGTGAGCAATAGTGGTGTACGGACTTGAGGTTAGGTTAGGTTACGTTTGGTTATGATACGTACAGTTAGGTTAGCATTGGCTAACTTTGACTTTTGTGCTGTGCACCGCCATTCGTTGGATTTCTGCGCCATCCATTGCTCTACTGCTCCCTGCCCGACTCTGGAGGGACATGCAATATCGGTCGTGGCACGATAGGTTGGGTTATGTTATATTTGGTTAGGTTAGGTTTGGTTAGGTTTGGTCGTGAAGGCTTTGACTTTTGTGTCATAGACTGATATTCGGTGGATTTCTGCGTTCTACATTGCTCTAGTATACTCTGCTCGACTCTCGGTATGCGAGCAATAGTGGTCGAGGCACGTGTGGTTGTAGTAGGTTATGTTTGGCTAGGTTAGGTTAGGTTACGTTGGGATATTGTGGCTTTGACTTTTGTGCTTTAAACTGCTGCTCGGTGGATTACTGCGTTCTAGTGTGCTCTAATATGCTCTGCATTGCTCTGTGGAGTCCAGAAATTGCGGTTGCGGCGCTTCAGGTTGAGTCAGGTTACGTTAGGTTAGGTTGCGATGGTTTGGGTTAGATTTGGATACCTCTCCATTCTCTGCTAAACACTGCAATTCTAAGGGTTTCTGCGCTCTACTCTCCCGTAGCACTTTCACCTTGGCTCTGGGGCGTTCAGCAATAGATGTCGCGGCACGTTAGGTTGAGTTAAGTTACGTTTGTTTATGTTACGTTTGGTCAGGTTAGGATATGACCGCTTTGACTTCCGTGCTATACACCGCGATTATATGGATTTCAGGGATGCACTCGCTTCTAATTTGCTCTGCTTGTATCTAGGGAGAGCAGCAATAGTGGCCTCGGCACATTAGGTTGTGATATGTTACGTTTCGTTAGGGGTGGTTGGGAAGGCTTGGACAGTATTTGTTTGAATTTTGTGCCCTACACCCCTATTCGGTGGATTTCTGCCCTCTACATTGCTCTACTATACTCTGCCGACTCTGGGGAGGCGTGCAATAGTGGCCGTGGCACGTTATTTTGAGTCAGATTATGTTTGGCTAGGTTAGGTTGGGCTAAGTTTTTTAAGGATAGCTTTGACTTTAGTGCTTTACGCTGTTATTCTGTGTCTTTCTGTGATCTGCTCTGCTCCACTGCACTCTGCTTGGATATGGGGAGGCCAGGAGCAGCGGCTGCGACGCGTTATTATGTGCTATGCTACGTACGTTATGTTAGGTTAGGTCAGGTTACGTTACGTCATCTACGGCTTTTGTGCTGTTCACTGCAATGCGGTGGATTTCTGCGCACTGCTGTGCTCTTGTACTTTCCGCTTGCATCTGTGGGGGCCAGTAATAGTAGTCCCGTCATGTTAGGTTGAGATATGTTACGTCTGGGTTTGCTACGTTTGGTTAGGTTAGGAGAGGCTATATAGACTACTGCGCTTTACACTACTATTCGGTGGATTTCTGTGATCTACTGTGCTGTACTATATTCTTCTTTTATCTGGGTATGCCAGGAGCAGTGGTCGCGAAACGTCATGCAGCGTTACGCTGCGTTTGGGTTGGTTAGATGATTTAAGGTTAGGTTAGGGTATCTACGGCATTTGCGCTCTTCGCAGCGCTGCGGTGTATTTCTGCGCGCTAACGTGCTTTAATATGTTCTACATGGCACTGAGCAGGCCAGAAATATTGGTCTCGTCACGCTATGCTTAGTTACACTATGTTTGGGTAGGTTAGCAAGGGACAGGTTTGGTCGCGTTTTGTCCGACTCTTATGCTATACTTTCCAATGCGGTGGGTTTCTGCGCACTACTGTGCTCTAGTACATTCTGCTTGTCTTCGTGGCGGCCAGCAATAGTGGTCTTGTCATATTAGGTTGGGTTAGGTTACGTTTCGTTGGGTTAGATTAGGTTAAGCTCGGTCAGGTTAACTAAGACTTTCGGGATATACACTGCTATTCGGAGTAATTCTGCGCTGTAATGTGCTCTACTATATCATGTTTAGCCCTGGGAATGCCATCAATAGCGGCTGCGGCACGGTAATTTGTGGTAGGTTACATTCGGTTATGCTATGTTAGCCTGCGTTAGGTCCAGATTGATATGACTTATATGCTATACACTGCAATTCTATGTAGTCCTGCGCTCTGCTGTCCTCTAGTTAGTTCTGCTCGACCCTGGGGATGCCAGCAATAGTGGTCGCGGGACGTTAGGCTGAGTTATGCTTAGTTCGGTCATGTTAAGTTTGGCGATGTTAGGAGAGGATAGTTTATACTTTTTTGCAATACACTGCTGTCGGCGGATTACTGCGCTCAACTGCGTTCTAATGCTTTCTGCTTGCCTCTTGGGACGCCAGCAATAGTGATCTCGGCACCTTAGGTTGTAATATGCTCCGTTTGTTTAGGGTAGCTTAGATCAGGTTAGATTATTGTATCTTCGACTTTTGTGCCATTCACTGCAATGGGGTGATTCTCTGCGAACTACTGTGCTCTAGTACATTCTGCATGTCTTTGTGGAGGCCTGCAATAGTGGTCCCGTCGTGTTATGTAGAGTTAGGTTGCGTGTGGCTATGTTACGTTTGGTTAGGTTTGGATATGATACTTCTTCTTTTGTGCCATACACCGCTGTTCGGTGGATTCTTGCGCTCTCCTGTGCTATAATATGCTCTACTTGGCTGTGCGGTGGCCAGCAGCAGTGGCCCCGGCGCGTTAATTTGAGCTACGCTACGTTCGGGTATGCCACTTTTGGTGATGCTAGGATATGATAGTTCAGACATTTGTGCTATGCACTGCTATCCGCAGATTTCTGCGCCCTGCCATGTTCTAGCATTTTCTGCTCGTCTCTGTGGAGGCCAGCGATAGCGGACTCTGCACTCTAGTTTGAGTTAGGCTATATTTGTGTCTGTCCTGTTTGTTTGGGTTAGGTATGTGCAGCTTTGACTTTTCTGATATACACTGCGGTTCTATGGTCTTCTGCGTCCTACACTCCAGCAAAGTGTTCCGTTTGGCTTTGGGGAGGCCTGCAATAGCGGTCGCGGCACGTTAGGTAGAGTAATGTTACGCATGGCTATGTTACGACGGATATGTTGGGAGAGGATAGGTCTGTCTTTAGTGCTATAGTATGCTATTACGAGGATGTCTGCGCCCGACAGTGGTCTAATGTTTTCAACTTGGCTCTGGGCGGGGGGGGGGGGGACCAATGCTGTTCTCGGCCTGTTTTGTTTAGCCAGGTTTCGTTCGTTTTGGTACGATTAAGCTAAGTTTGATTAGGACAGGTTCAACGCTTGTGCTGTTTAATGCTATTTGGTGAACTTCTGCGCTCCACTGTGCTCAGTGTGGCCAGCTTGACTCTGGGGAGTGCTTCAATAACGGTTTCGGCTCGTTGGGTTGAGTTATGCTATGTTTGTCTATGTTCTGTTGGCTTGGGAGAGGTATTGTTACCATTGTGTTTTCCGATATACACTGCGATTCCGTGGATTTCTGCTTTCCGCTCTCCACTAATGTGTTCTGATTGGCTCTGAAGCGGCCAGCAATAGTGGTCGCGGCACGTTAGTTTGAGTTAAGTTACGTTTGGTTACTTTACGATTAGATAGGATAGGGGAGGATAGCTTTGAATTTAGTGCTATAGCCTCCTATCAGGTGGACTCCGGCGCCCTACAGTGCTATAATATTTCCAGCTTGGCTCTGGGAGTACCAGCAATAGTGGTCTCGGCACTTTACGCGGTGTAGAGATACGCTCGGTTAGGCTGTGTTAGGATATGTTTGGCTAGGATAGCTTTAACTTTAGTGCTGTACACTGTTATTCGGTGAATATCTGCGCTCTGCTCTCCTCTAGTATGTCCTGCTTTTCACTGGGGAGTGCAGCAATAGCGGCCACGGCTCTTTAGGTTGCGTTAAGCTATATTTGTTAATGTTCCGTTTGCTTGGGTTAGGTTTGGGTAGCTTTGACTTATCTGATACAAACTGCGATGATATGGATTTCTGCGTTATGCAACCAACTGATCTGTTCTCCTTAGCTCTGGGGAGACCAGCAATAGTGGTCGCGGCACGTTAGGTTCAGTCGGGGTACGTTCGGTTATGTTTCGATAGACTAGGTTAGGAGAAGATGCCTTTATCTTTAATGCTATAGGCAGCTATTATATGGATTCTGCGCCCTACAGTGCTTTAATATTTTCAGCTTGGCTGTGGGAAGAACAGTAATAGTGGCCTCGGCACGTTATACCGCGTCAAGGTACGTCCGGTTAGGTTGGGTAAGTCTAAGTTTTCTTAGGGTAACTTTCACTTTTGCGCTGTACACTGCTACTCGGTGGACTTCTGCGCTCTACTGTGCTCTAGTATGACCTGCTGGGTTGTGGGGGCAGCAACAGCTGTTTTGGCACGTTAGGTTGAGCTAGGCTATGCTTGGTTATGTTCTGTTCGTTTGGGTTAGGCATAGGTAGCTTCGGCTTTTGTGATATCCTCCGCGATTCTATGGATTTCTGCGTTCCACTCTCCACTAACGTATTCTGCTTGGCTTTAGGGTGTCCCGCAATAGTGTTCGCCGCACGCTCTGTGTTAGGTTTGGTTAGGTTTGCTCAGGTTGTGTTAGGATATCTTCGACTTTTGTGCTTTCAACTGGAAAGCGGTGGGTTTATGCGCACTACTGTGTTCAAGTGTATCTGCTTTTCTTTGTGACGGCCAGCAATAGGGGTCTCGTTTTGCTAGGTTCGGTTAGACTACAGTGGATCCTGCGCCCTACAGTGCTTTAATATTTTCAGCTTGGCTGTGGGAAGGACAGTAATAGTGGCCTCGGCACGTTATACCGCGTCAAGGTACGTCCGGTTAGGTTGGGTAAGTCTAAGTTTTCTTAGGGTAACTTTCACTTTTGCGCTGTACACTGCTACTCGGTGGACTTCTGCGCTCTACTGTGCTCTAGTATGACCTGCTGGGTTGTGGGGGCAGCAACAGCTGTTTTGGCACGTTAGGTTGAGCTAGGCTATGCTTGGTTATGTTCTGTTCGTTTGGGTTAGGCATAGGTAGCTTCGGCTTTTGTGATATCCTCCGCGATTCTATGGATTTCTGCGTTCCACTCTCCACTAACGTATTCTGCTTGGCTTTAGGGTGGCCCGCAATAGTGTTCGCCGCACGCTCTGTGTTAGGTTTGGTCAGGTTTGCTCAGGTTGTGTTAGGATATCTTCGACTTTTGTGCTTTCA
>NW_016930882.1:0-584 GCF_001483705.2 Eufriesea mexicana
CTATTCACCAAGCTATAACAGGCTATAGATTCTGAATGGATCTGTTCTCTGGTAAGTGGATTGCTATAGTTGCTACTGGACAGTAGGCGTTAGATGATCTATTCACCAAGCTATAACAGGCTATAGATTCTGAATGGCTCTGTTCTCTGGTAAGTAGATGGCTATCCTCATTACTGGACTGTAGGCGTTAGATGATCTATTCACCAAGCTATAACAGGCTATAGATTCTGAATGGCTCTGTTCTCTGGTAAGTAGATGGCTATCCTCATTACTGGACTGTAGGCGTTAGATGATCTATTCACCAAGCTATAACAGGCTATAGATTCTGAATGGCTCTGTTCTCTGGTAAGTAGATGGCTATCCTCATTACTGGACTGTAGGCGTTAGATGATCTATTCACCAAGCTATAACAGGCTATAGATTCTGAATGGCTCTGTTCTCTGGTAAGTAGATGGCTATCCTCATTACTGGACTGTAGGCGTTAGATGATCTATTCACCAAGCTATAACAGGTTATAGAATCTGAATGGATCTGTTCTCTGGTAAGTAGATGGTTATTCTTACCACTGGACTGTAGGCGTTAGA
>NW_016930882.1:617-1023 GCF_001483705.2 Eufriesea mexicana
GGATCTGTTCTCTGGTAAGTAGATGGCTATACTTACCACTGGACTGTAGGCGGCAGATGATGTATTCCCCAAGCTATAACAGGCTGCAGACTCTGAATGGATCTGTTCTCTGGTAAGTAGATGTCTATCCTTACTACTGGACTGTAGGCGTTAGATGATCCATTCACCAAGCTATAACAGGCTATAGATTCGGAATGGATCTATTCTCTGGTAAGTAGATGGCTATACTTACCACTGGAATGTAGACGTTAGATGATATATTCACCAAGCTATAACAGGCTATATATTCTGAATGGATCTGTTCTCTGGTTAGTAGATTGTTATACTCACCACTGGACTGTATGCGTTATATGATCTATTCACCAAGCTATAACAGGCTACAGATTCTGAATGGATCTGTTCTCTG
>NW_016930883.1:0-5652 GCF_001483705.2 Eufriesea mexicana
TTAGGATACGTTAGGTTATGTTACAGTTGGCTATGTAACGAGGGGATATCATCGACTTCCGCGTCATAGACTGCTACTAGGTGAATTTCTCCGCCCGACAGTGCTTCAATAATAACAGCTTGGCTCTGAGAATGCCAGCAATAGTGGTCTCGGCACGTTATGTTGTGTCAGGTTATGTTGGGTCCGGTTGGGTACGTGTGAGTTTGGCCGGGATGGCTTTTGTGCTGTCCACTGCTATTCGGTGGATGTCTGCACTCTGCTGTTCTCTAGTAAGTCCAGCTTGGATCTGGGAATGGCAGAAACAGCTGTCTCGGCACGTTAGGCTGAAATAGGTTACGTATTGTTATGCTACGATTGGATAGGTCAGGAGATGATAGCTTTGTCGTTAGTGCTATAGTCTGCTATTAGGTGGATTTCTGCGCCCTGCTGTGCTCTAATGCTTTCACCTTGCCTCTGGGAAGGCCAGGAATGGTTGTCCCGGCACGTTATGCTTATTCGCGATACGTTCGGATAGGTAGGGTTAGGCAATATTTGGTCAGGGTAGCTTGAAATTTTACGCTGTACGATGCTATTCGGTGGACTTCAGGGCTCTACTGTGCTGTAGTATCTCCTGCTTGGCTCTGGGGTTGGCAGCAATAGCGGTGTCGGCGCGTTAGATCGATTTATGCTATGCTTGCTTATGTTCTGTATGTTTTGGGTTAGGTTTGGGTAGCTTTGACTTTTCTGATGTAATTGCGATTCTATGGATTTGTGGGTTTTCAGCTCCACGAATGTGTTCTACTTGGTTCTGGGGTGGCCAGCAATAGCGGCCTTGGCACTTTATGTTGTGTCAAGTTACGTTCAGTTGGTCTGGGTTAGGCCATGTTTGGTTAGGGTGCATCAACTTTTGTGCTGCACACTGCTATGCGGTGGACGTCTGTCCTCTAGTGTGCTCTAGTATGTCCTGCTTGGCTATGGGGAGCGCTGCAGTAGCGGCAACGGCACGTTATGTTGCGATAGGCTATGTTTGGCTATATCCAGTTTGTATGGGTTAGGGATGGATAGCTTTTTACTTTTCTGATATACACTGCGATTCTACGAATTTCTGCGCCCTACTCTCCGCTAATAAGTTCTCTTTCGCTCTGGGAAGGAAAGCAGTAGTCGCCGCGGCTCGTTAGGTTGAGTTAGGTTACGTTTGGTTAGGATACGATTGGTTTGGTTAGAGACGTAGCTTCGACCTGAGGGCTAGTGTCTGCCTTCAGTGGATTTCTGCAACCTAGAGTGCTGTAATGTTCTCGGATTTGCCCTGGTTAGGCCAGCGATGGTGTTCTCGGCACGATATTTTCAGTCAGGTTAGGTACGGTTGGGTTTGGCAAATTTTGGCTATGATAGCTTTAACCTTCGGTCTGCACACGGATATGTGGTGGACTTCTGTGCTCTACTGCTCTCTAGTATGACCTCCTTGGATCTTGGAAGCGCAGTAATAGCGGTCTCGGCACGTAAGGTTGAGATACGCTTTGCCTAGTTATGGTCGGTTGGCTTTGGGTTACGTTTGGGTAGCTCTGACTATTCTGATTTACACTTCGTTCTATGGGTTTCTGCGTTCTACTCATCACTAATGTGTTCTGCTTGGCTTTAGGGGGGGGGGCAGCTATATTTGACGCGGCGCGTTAGGTTGAGCTGTTTTACGATTGGTTATGTAACGATTGATTAGGTTAGGAGAGATAGCTCTGACCATAGTGCTGTAGCCTGCTATTAGGTAGATTACTACGCCCTACAGTGCTCTATAGCTTTCAGCTTGGCTCTGGGGAGGCCAGCAATAGCGGTCTTTGCATTTCATGTTCAGTCAGCTTACGTTCGGTTAGGTAATATAAGGCTAAGCTTGGTCAGGATAGCTTTAACTTTTGCCCTGTACACAGCTATGTGGAGGGTTTCTGCGCTCTACTGTGCTCTACTATGTCCTTCTTGGCTACGGGGAGGCCACCAATAGTGGTCACGGCACGTTTGGATGAGTTATTCTATGCTCGGATATGTTCAGCTTGTTTTGGGTTAGGTTTGGGTAGCTCTGACTTTTGTTCCGTACACTGCTATGCGGTGGATTTCTGCGCTATACGCCCCTCTACCGTGTCCTGCTTGGCTATGGGTAGGCCAGCAATAGTGGTCACGGAACGTTTGGTTGAGGTATGCTATGCTGAGTTATATTCCGTTGGTTTTGGGTTTGACCTGGGTAGCTTTGGCTTTTCTTAAATACACAGCGGTTCTATGGAATTCTGCGTTCCGCTCTCCACTTAGGTGTTCTGCATGGCCATGTGGAGGTCAGCAGTAGTCGTCGCAGCACGTTAGGTTGTGTTCGGTCACGTTTGGCTATGTTACGCTTGGTTAGGTTAGGAGAGGTATCTTCGACCTTAGTGTTATAGTCTGCTATTAGGTGAATTTCTGCACTATACTGTTCCCTAGTATGCCCTGCTTACTTGGGGGGGGGGCGTGCAGCAGTAGCGGTTTCGGCGCGTTAGGTTGAGTTAAGCCGTGTTTGGTTATGTTCCGTTGGTTTGAAATAGGATTGAGTAGCTTTGACTTTTCTGATATACACTAAAATTCTATGGATTCCTGCGCACTACTACGCACTTATATGCTCTGCTCGGATCTGTGGAGGCCAGCAATGGTGGTCGCGGCATGTTAGTTTGAGTTAAGTTACGTTTGGTTATGTTAACTTTTATTCGGCTACGAGAGGACATCATTGACTTTAATGCTATAGTCTATTATTAGGCGAATTCCTGCGCCCTACAGTCCTCTTATATTTTCAACTTAACCCTGGGAAGGCCAGCAATCGTGGTCTCGGCACGTAATGCTGAGTGAGGTTACTTCCGGTTAGGTTATGTTAGGCTAAGTTTGGGTAGGACAGCTATAGCTTTTGTGCTGTACACTGTTATTCGGTGTACTTCTGCGCCCTACTCTGCTCTAGTACGTACTGCTTGTCTCTGGGGAGGGCAGCAGTAGAGGTCTTGTGACTTTAGTTTGTGATGTGCCACTTTCGTTATTGTTCCGTTTGTTATGGTTGGGCATATCTAGTCCTTACATTACCGTTATACACCTCGGTTCTATGGACTTCTGCGTTCCACTCTCCACTCGTGTTTCCTGCTTGGCTCTGGGGTGGCCAACAATATTGGTCGCGGCACGACAGGTTGGGCTATGTTACATTTGGCTCTGTCGCGATTCGTTAGCCTTGGAGAGGTAGTTTGACCTAAGCGCCATAGTCTGCTATTAGGTGGATTTCTGCTCCCTGCTGTGCTATAATATTCTCAGTTTGCCTCTGGGAAGGCCAGCAATAGTGGTCTCCTCGCGTTATGTTGAATCAGATTACGTACGAGTGGGCTGAGTTAGGATAAATTATGTCAGGATTACTTCAACTTTTGTACGGTACGCTGCTACCCGGTGGATTTCTGCGCTCTACTGCGCCACAGTATGTCCTGCTTGGCTCTACGGAGACCAGTAATATGGGTCGCGGCACGTTAGTGTACGCGAGGTTACATTTGGTCAAGTTACGATTCTCTAGGGTAGGGTAGTGTAGCTAGGAATTTAGTGCTATAGCCAGCTAATAGGTGGATTTCTGCGCCCTACAGTGCTCTAATGTTCTCAGCGTGGCTATGGGAATGCCGGAAATAGTGGTCTCGGCACGATATGGTCAGTCAGGTTACGTTCGAAAAGGTTGGGTTGGACTATTTTTTGTTGGGATAGCTTCAACGTTTTTGCTGTACACTGCTATTCGGTGGATTTCTGCGCTCTACTGTGATCTAGTGCGCCCAGCTTCGATCTGGAGCGGGCGGCAACAGCGGTATCGGCACGTTAGGTTTGGTTAGGCTATGTTTGCTTACGCTCCGATTGTTTGGGTTAGCTTGTGTAGCTCTGACTTTTCTGATGTGCACTGCGTTTCTCTAGATTTCTGCGTCCTACGCTCCAATAATCTGTTCTGCCTGGCTATGGAGCGGCCAGCAATATTGTCCGCGTCAAGTTAGGTAGAGTTATGTTACGTCCTGTAATTTTATGCTTGGCTAGATTAGGAGAGGGTTGCTTTGACTTTAGTGTTATAGTATGCCATTAGGTGGTACTCTGCGCCCTGCCGTGCTCTAGTATCATCGGCTTGGCTCCTGGAATGCCAGCAATAGTGGTCTCGGCGGGTTATATTGTGTCACGTCACGTTAGGTTAGGCTGGGTTAGGCTACGTTTGACGGGAAAGCTTTAGCTTTTGTGCTGTACACAGCTATTCGGTGGAATTCTGCGCTCTGCTGTTCTCTAGAATTTCCTGCTTGGCACTGGGGAAGGCAGAAATAGCTGTCTCGCCACATCAGGTTGACATATGATACGTTTGGCCATGTTCAGGCGGTTTTGGTTAAGATTGGGTAGCTTTGGTTTTTCTGACGTACACCGCGATTCTATGGACTTCTGCGTCCTATCCTCCACTAATGTGTTCTGCTTGGCTCTGGTGAGGCCAGCAGCATGGTTCGCGGTACGTTAGGTTGAGTCAGGTTACGTTCAGTTAGGTTGGGTTGGGCTATGTTTGGTTGGGATAGCTTCATCTTTTTTGCTATACACTGCTATTCGGTGGATTTCTACGCTTTACTGTGATCTTGTACGTTCTGCTTCGATCTGGGGAGGGCAACAATAGCGGTCTCGACACGCAAGTTTGCGTGAGGCAATGTTTCGTTATGTTCCGTTGGTTCGTGTTTGATTTGGGTAGCTTCGAATTTCCTGATGTACACTGCGATTATACGGATTTCTGCGTTATAGTCTCCACTAATGAGCTCTGCTTTGCTCTGCGGAGGGCAGCAATAGCCTTGGTTGCACGCCTGGTTGAGTGAGGCTACGTTTGGACAGGCAAGCAGAGAGTGGCTTCGGCTTTAGTGCTATAGACCGCTATTAGGGGGATTCCTGCGCCGTACGGTGCTCTAACATTTTCTCCTTGGTTCTGGGAAGGCCAGCAATAGTAGCTCGGAACGTTATGTTGAGTCATGATAAGTTCGTTTACGGTGGGTTCGGCTATGTTTGGTTAAGATAGCTTCAATTTTTTGCTGTACACTGCTATTCGATGGACTTACACTGCGTTTCTCTAGATTTCTGCGTCCTACGCTCCAATAATCTGTTCTGCCTGGCTATGGAGCGGCCAGCAATATTGTCCGCGTCAAGTTAGGTAGAGTTATGTTACGTCCTGTAATTTTATGCTTGGCTAGATTAGGAGAGGGTTGCTTTGACTTTAGTGTTATAGTATGCCATTAGGTGGTACTCTGCGCCCTGCCGTGCTCTAGTATCATCGGCTTGGCTCCTGGAATGCCAGCAATAGTGGTCTCGGCGGGTTATATTGTGTCACGTCACGTTAGGTTAGGCTGGGTTAGGCTACGTTTGACGGGAAAGCTTTAGCTTTTGTGCTGTACACAGCTATTCGGTGGAATTCTGCGCTCTGCTGTTCTCTAGAATTTCCTGCTTGGCACTGGGGAAGGCAGAAATAGCTGTCTCGCCACATCAGGTTGACATATGATACGTTTGGCCATGTTCAGGCGGTTTTGGTTAAGATTGGGTAGCTTTGGTTTTTCTGACGTACACCGCGATTCTATGGACTTCTGCGTCCTATCCTCCACTAATGTGTTCTGCTTGGCTCTGGTGAGGCCAGCAGCATGGTTC
>NW_016930884.1:0-1631 GCF_001483705.2 Eufriesea mexicana
CAGAGGACAGTAGAGCGCAAAAATCCAACGGATGAATGTGCATAGCACCAATGTTAAAGATATCCAAACCAAACTTGACCAAACTTATCTCAACAGAACGTAACCTAACTAAAAGTAACGTGCCGAAACCGCTATTGCTGTCTTCCCCAAATCCGAGCAGAGCATATTAGAGCGCAGCAGGGTGCAGAAATTCACCCCATAGCTGTATATAGACAAAGGTCGAAGCTATCCCATCTTAAGATAGCCAAACCGTACCTAACCAAACGCAACAAAACACAACCTAACGTGCTGCGACCGCAATTCCTGGCGTCCCGGGGACAAACAGAATGCCATAGCAAAGAATAGGGCGCTGGAGTCCATAGAACTGTAGTGCGTAGCACAAAAGTCGTAGCTAACCCAGCCTAACCCAGCACAGCTGCCACCAGTACTGTTATCCTCCACAGCGCCAAGCAGAACTTATTAGAGGAGGCTAGGGTGCAGAAATCCATCGGATCGCAGTGTACAGCAGAAGAACATATTAGAGGAGGCTAGGGTGCAGAAATCCATCGGATCGCAGTGTACAGCAGAAAATTGAAAGTTATCCGAACCTAGAACGAACTAACAAAGCCTCACCTATCGTAGCCAAACTCAACGGAACGTTCCGCGATCAATATTGCTGACCCGCCGCCCCCGCCCCCCCGGTCCTGCAGATTAGGGTTGAGCACAGTGGAGGGCACGAATGCAACGAATAACTGTGCATAGCACGAAAGCCGAAGCTACCCTAAACATACCTATCCTAACATAATCTGGCCAAACGTGACGTGACTCAACCTTACGTGCCACGGCCCAAATTGCTCGCATCCCGAGAGTCGAAGAGAGTATAGTAGAGCATTGTAGGGCGCAGGTACCCACCGAATAGCGGTGTATAACACAAAAGTCAAGGCTACACTATCCTAACCTAACCAAACACAACATAACCGAGCGTAATCTAACTCAACCTTACCTGCCGAGAACACAATTTCTGACCTCTCCAGAGTCAAGCGGAACATACTAGAGCACAGTAGGGCGCACAAATCCACAGAATTGCAGCGTATGGCGCAAAAGATGAAGATATCCTGACCAAACTTTTCCTATCCCAACATAACCGAACGTAACGTGACTCATCGTAACGTGCCTAGACCGCTATTGCCGCAATCCCCAGAGCTGAGCAGGACGCACTAGGCTGCAGTAGAGCGCAGAAATCCACCGAATAGCAGTGTATAGCATAAAAGTATAAGCCATCCTTACCAAACATAGCCTGACCTGACCTACCTAATCGTTACCTAACTCAACCTATCGTGCCACGACCGAAGATTGATGGCCTCCCCATGGTCGAACGGAGTATACTATAGCAACGCAGAGCGCAGAAATCCATCGAACAACAGTGTATAACACACAAGTCAGAGCTATCACTTCCTAACTTAACGAAACCTAACCAAAGCAATGATGATATGAATCGACCTATCGTGCCGCTATCACTGTTGCTGACTTCCCCAAGGCCATGCAGATCAAATTAGAGGAGAGTGGGGCGCAGGCATCCATAGAGTCGCAGTGCAAAGCAGAAAAGTCAAGGCTATCCAAACCTTACCCACGCAAACGGAGACTAACCAAAC
>NW_016930884.1:10216-10445 GCF_001483705.2 Eufriesea mexicana
GGAAATCCGCCAAATAACAGCGTAAACCACGAAAGTCAAATCAATCCAAACCTAACCCAACCTAACGTAACGCAACCAAACGTAGCCTAACTCAACCTAGCAGGCCGAGACCACTATTACTGGCCACCCCTGGGACAAGCAGAGTATAGTAGAGAAAAGTAGCCCGAAGAAATTCGCCGAATAGCGGTGTATGGCACAAAAGTCAAAGCTATCCTATCCTAACCTAATA
>NW_016930885.1:0-620 GCF_001483705.2 Eufriesea mexicana
CACGTCAGTTTGAGATAGGTTACGGTCGGTTATGCCACGGTTGGTTAGTCAGGAAAGGACAGCTTCAACTTTTGCGCTATACACTGCCATTCGGTTGACTTCTGCTCTCTATTGCGCTTTAATATATTCTGCTTGTCTCTGTGGAGGCCAGCAATAATGTTCATGGCACGTTTGATTGAGATAGGTACCGTTCGCTTCGGTTAGGTTAGGATATGCTTGATCACGATGGGTTTGGCTTTTTGTGCTATACGCTCCTATTATGCACATTCCTGCGTTCTTCTGAGCTGTAACATATTCTGCTTAAGCCAGCTGTAGTGGTCTTGGCACGTTAGGACGGGATAGCTCACGTTTGGATATGTTACGTTTGGTTAGGTTAGGCAAGGGTATCTATGGCTATTGTGCTATACACTACTTTACGGTGGAGTTCTGCGCTGTAGTGTGCACAAGTATGTTGTTTGGCTGTGAGGAGGCCAGCAGTAGTGTTGGCAGCACGTTAGGTTGAGTCAAGCTACGTTCTCTTAGGTTGGGTTAGGCAAAGTTTGTTTAGGTTACCTTCACCTTTTGTGCCGTATACTGCAATCGGGTGGACTTCTGCGCTCTACTATGATCTAGGATGTCCT
>NW_016930886.1:0-1395 GCF_001483705.2 Eufriesea mexicana
ATATCCTAACCAATACGGTCCTAGCCTGAGCTAACCAAACGTAGAACATCAGAACCATACGAGACGAGCCCTCTATTGCTGGCGTCCACATAGCCAAGCTGAATATACTAGAGCGCAGTAGAGCCCCGTAATCCACCGCATTGCAGTGTATAGCACAAAAGTGTAAGATACCCCAACCCAAAATTTCCTAACCTAACCTAACCACAAATAGCATAACTCAAAGCAAGGTGTCGAGAATAGCGTTTCTGGCCTCTCCAGAGACAAGTAGAGCATGCTAGAGCAATGTAGAGCCCAGATGTCCACAGAATGGAGGTGTATAGCGCAAAAGTCAGTGCTACCCTATCCTAACCTGACCAAACGTAACGTGACCATGCGTAGTTTATTTGGACCTAACGGGCCGAGACCTCTATTACTGGCCTCCCGAGTGCCGAGCAGAGTACAGTCGAGAAATGTAAAGCACTGCAGTCCTCCGCATAGCGTTGTGTAACATAAAAGACAAAGGTACCCCATCCTGACCTAACCAAACGGAACCTAACCAAACGTGGCCTAACGCAACCTATCGTGCCATGAACACTAATTCTGGCAACCCCAGAGTCGAGCAGAATATGCTAGAGCGCATTAATCCACCGCATTGCAGTGTATAGTGCAAGAGTGGAAGATATCCTAACCCAACGTGTCCTAACCCAACGCAACCGACGTAGCCTAAAAAAACGTAAGGTGACGAGAATAGTACTGCTGTCCGCGCCAGTGTCAAGCAGAGCATGATAGAGCAATGAAGAGCGCAGAAATCCACCGGATGGCGGTGTACAGCGCAAACGACGAAGCTTTCGTACCCTAACCTAACCAAACGTAACTTAGCCATACGTAATCTATCTCAACTTAACGTGCCGAAACCGCTTTTGCTGGCCTCCCCAGAGCCAAGCAGAACATACCAGAACACAGTAGGGCGCAGAAATCCACCGGAAAGCAGTGTACACAACGTAAGTCAAAGCTATGCATACCTCACCCTATCTAACGTAATGTAGTCAAACGTAGCCTGCTAAGTAGAACGGGCCGAGACCACTATTACTGGCCTCCCCAGAGTCGAGGAGAGTATAGTAGAGCAACGTATGGCGTACAAATCTACCGAACTGCAGTGTATAGCACATACGAAGAAGCTACTCTATCCTAACCGATCCAAACGTAGTATAACCAAACGCAGCCAAAACTAACCTAACGTGCCGAGGCCACTATTGCTGGCCTCCAAAGAGCCAGGCAGACCATATCAGAGAGCAATAGATCGTAGAAGTCCACGGAAGGGCTGTGTACAGCGCAAAAGTTGATGCTATCCTTCCCTAACCTAACTAAACGTATCATAAGCAGGCGTAATGTGACACAACGTGACGTGCAACAAAC
>NW_016930887.1:0-521 GCF_001483705.2 Eufriesea mexicana
CGCGTGGATATGTTATGTTATGTCAGTTTGGGATATGGTATATTAGACTTTTGCGCCATACGCTGCTACTTGGTAGCTATCTGCGCACTACTGCGCTCTAGTATACTCCGCTCGGCTCTAGGGATTCCAATAATAGTGGTCTCGGCACGTAATGTTAAGTTAATATTGGTTTGATTATATTACGTCTGGGAACGTCAGGATAGGGTAGCTTCGACTTTTGCGCTGTACACTGCTATTCGCTGGACTTCGGCGCTCTACATTGCTCTGCTATGCTCTACTCGACTCTGGGTATCTGGGGAGGCCAGCAATTGCGGCCGTGGCTCGAAAGCTTGTGACAGGGTACGCTCGGTCTTGTTACGTTCGGTTCCCTCGGACCCTGGGGAGGCCAGTAATAGATGTCCCAGCACGTTAGATTGATTTAGGCTTCGTCTGACTATGCTACGCTTGGTCAGGGTAGCAGAGGGTGACATTGACTTGAGTGCTATATGCAGATATTCAGTGGGCTTCTGCGCTATACTGTG
>NW_016930888.1:0-978 GCF_001483705.2 Eufriesea mexicana
ATAAAATCATTCCTCCATATTTACGCAGAAGTGTTTGCGCAGCACAATATTAATCGAAAATGTAAATAAAATTTAACATTACTGGCATATTCTATTGCAATGCAATGGCTGTTGCAAACCAATAGTATCTTTTCTCCATATTTATGCAGTGAGTTTGCTGACCACGATGTTAGTCGAAAATGTCAATAAAATTGAACTTTTCAGTCAGACTCTATTGCATTATTGCCACGGCTATAACAAACCAATAGTATCTTTCCTCCTTATTTATGCAGAAAATCTTGCTCTCCACGATATTAGCCGAAGATGTCAATAAAATTGAACTTTTCAGTCAAATTTCATTGCTATGCAATGGCTATAGCAAACAAATAGAATCTTCCCTCCTTATTCATGCAGAGAAACATGCACACCACGATATTCGACAAAAAAGACAATAAAATTGAACTTATCAGTCAGACTCTACTGCATTGCAATGGCTATAACAAACCAATATATTGAGACGGCTTGAATATGCAGAAAACCTTGCTCACAACGATATTACTCGGAGATTTCATTATAATTGAGCTTTTCGGGTAGATTCGATTGCAATGCAATGGCTATAGCAAACCAGTAGGATCCCTCCACCGTATTTATGCAGAAAAGAGTGATCACCACGATATTAGTCGAAAATGTCAATAGAATTGTACTTTTCAGTCGGATTCTATTGCAATGCAATCGTTATAGCAAACCAACAGTATCTGTCCTCCCTATTTACGCAGAAAAGTCTGCTCTCCACGATATTAATCGAAAATATCAATAAAATTGAACATTATTTACGCAGAAAAGACTGCTCTCCACGATATTAATCGAAAATATCAATAAAAGTGAACATTATTGTCAGATTAAATTGCAATGCAATGCCTATGGCAAACCAATGGAATCCTTTCTCCTTATTTACACAGAAAAGTGTGCACACTACGATAGAGGCCGAAAATGTCAATA
>NW_016930889.1:0-3597 GCF_001483705.2 Eufriesea mexicana
AATTCAATTTTATTGATATATCCGAATTACATCGTGGTGACCTAACTTTCTTGTATAAATATGGACGAAATATTCTATTGGCGTGCTGTAACCATAGGAAAGGTATAGAATCTGGCAGGAAAATTCAATTTCAATGACGTTTTCGACTAATATCGTGGTGAACTACCTTACCAGCATAAATAATGAGGAAAGATGCTATTGGTGTGCTGTAGCCATTGAATTGCAATAGAATATGGCTATAAAATTCAATTTTATTGACACATTTGACTAATATCCCTGTGAGCTAACGTTCTTGCACAAATAAGAGTGAAATATGCTATTGGCGTGCTATAGCCATGGTAATGCTACAGAAAAAAAAAAGAAAACTCGATTTTATGGACATTTTCGTCTGATATCGTGGTGAGCTACATTTCCCGCATAAATAATGTGGAAAGACACTGTTGGATAGCTATAGCCATTTCACTGCTATAGAATCTGGCTGGAAAATTCAATTTTATTGGTATATTCGAATTACATCTTGGTCTCCTAACTTTCTTGTATAAATATGGACGAAATGTTCTATTGGCGTGCTATAGCCATAGCAAAGGTATAGAATCTGGCAGGAAAATTAAATTTCATTGACGTTTTCGACTAATATTGTGGTGGCCTAACTTTCTTGCATATATAAGGAGGAAAGATTCTACTGGCGTGCTATTGTCATTGCGATGCTATAGAGTCTGGCAGGAAAATTGAATTCTATTGATATTTTTGACTAACATCGTGGTCTGCTATCTTTCATGTATAAATATGCACGAAATATTCTATTGGCGTGCTATAACAATAGGAAAGGTATAGAATCTGGCTGGAAATTCGGTTTTATGGACATTTCGACTAATATCGTGGTGAGCTACATTACCTGCACAAATAATGAGGAAATATGCTATTGGCGTGCTGTAGCCACTGCATTGCTACAGAAGATGTCTAGAAAATTCAATTTTATTGAAATAGTCGAATAATATCTTGGTGACCTAACTTTCTTGCCCCATATAGGGTGGAAAGGCTCTACTGGCATGATATAGCCATGGAAATGCTATAGAATCTGGCTGGAAAATTCAATTCTATTGAAATTATCGACTACTATCGTGGTGACCTGACCTTCTTGAATATACAAGGAAGAAAGGTTCTACTGGCGTACTACAGTCATTGCAATCCTATGGATTCCGGCTGGAAAATTCAATTTAGTTGACATTATCGACTACTATCGTGGTAACCTATCTTTCTTGCATATATAAGGTGGAAGGATTCTACTGACGTGCAATAGCCATGGTAATGCTATAGAATCTGGCTGGAAAATTCATTTTTATTGTAACAGTCGACTAATATCGTGGTGACCTAACTTTCTTGCCTCATATAGGGAGGAAAGATTATACTGGCGTGCTATAGCTATGGTGATGCTATAGAATTTGGGTGGAACATTCAATTTTATTGAAATAATCGACTACTATCGTGGTGAGCTAACTTTCATGCATCAATAAGGAAGAAATATACTATTGGCGCGCTATATCCATTGCAATCCAACAGAATCTGGCTGGAAAACACAATTTAATGGTCATTTTCGGCTTATATCGTGGTGAACTAACTTTCTTGCATATGTAAGGGTGAAATATACTATTAGCGTGCTATAGCCACGGTAATGCTATAGAATCTGTCTGGAAAATTCAATTTTATTGACATTATCGACTACTATCATGGTGACCTAACTTTCTTGCATATACTCGGAAGAAAGATTCTCCTGGCGTACTATAATCATTGCAATCAAATAGAATCTGCCTGGAAAATTCAATTTCACTGACATTATCGACTACTATCGTGGTGACCTAACCTTCTTGAATATACAAAGAGGAAAGGTTCTACTGGCGTACTACAGTCTTTGCAATCCTATGGATTCTGGCTGGAAAATTCAATTTTATAGACATTATCGACTACTATCGTGGTAACCGAGCTTTCTTGCATATATAAGGTGGAAGGATTCTACTTACGTGCTATAGCCATGGTAATGCTATAGAATCTGGCTGGAAAAGTCAATTTTATTGAAATTATCGACTACTATCGTGGTGACCTAACTTTCTTGCATATATAAGGAAGAAAGCTTCTACTGGCGTACTACAGTCATTGCAATCCTATAGAATCTGGCTGGAAAATTCATTTTTATTGACTTTTCCGACTGAAACTGTGGTGGCCTAACTTTCTTGGGTATTTAAGGATGAAAGATTATACTGACGCGCTATAGTCATTGCGATGCTATAGAGTCTGTACGGAAAATTCAATTTTATTGATATTTTTGACTGACATCGGGGTCAGCTAGCTATCATGTATAAATATTGACGAAATATTCTATTGGCGTGCTATAGCCATACGAAAGGTATAGAATCTGGCTGGAAGCTCGGTTTTATGGACATTTCGACTAATATCGTGGTGAGCTACCTTACCTGCATAAATAATGAGGAAAGATGCTATTGGCGTGCTGTAGCCGTTGCATTGCTATAGAATATGGCTAGAAAATTCAGTTCTATTGAAATAGTCGACTAATATCGTGGTGACCTAACTTTCCTGCCTCATATAGGATGGAAAGATTATACTGGCGTGCTATAGCCATGGTGATGCTATAGAATCTGGCTGGAAAATTCAATTTTATTGTACCAGTCGACTAATATCGTGGTGACATAACTTTCTTGCCTCATATAGAGAGGAAAGATTATACTGGCGTGCTATAGCCATGGTGATGCTACAGAACTTGGGTGGAAAATTCAATTTTATTGAAATTGTCGACTACTATCGCGGTGAGCTAACTTTCATGCATCAATAAGAAAGAAATATACTATTGGCGCGCTATATCCATTGCAATCCTACAGAATCTACCTGGAAAACACGATTTTATGGACATTTTCGGCTTATATCGTGGTGAGCTAACTTTCTTGCATATGTAAGGGTGAAATATACTATTAGCGTGCTATAGCCCCGGTAATGCTATGGAATCTGGCTGGAAAATTCAATTTTATTGACATTATCGACTACTATCATGGTGTCCTAACTTTCTTGCATATACTCGGAAGAAAGATTCTACTGGCGTACTATAATCATTGCAATCCTATAGAATCTGGCTGGAAAATTCAATTTTATTAACATTATCGACTACTATCGTGGTAACCTAGCTCTCTTCCATACATAAGGTGGAAGGATTCTACTTACGTGCTATAGCCATGGTAATGCTATAGAATCTGGCTGGAAAATTCAATTTTACTGAAATTATCGACTACTATCGTGGTGACCTAACTTTCTCGCATATATAAGGAGGTAAGATTCTACTTGCGTACTGTAGTTATAGCAATCCTATAGAATCTGGCTGGAAAATTCGATTTTATTGATGTTTTCGGCTTATATCGCGGCGACATAACTTTCTTGCATATATAAGGAGGAAAAATTATACTGGCGCGCTATAGTCATTGCGATGCTATAGAATCTGGCTGGAAAATTCAATTTTATTTATATAATCGAATTACATCGTGGTCACCTAACCTTCATGTATAAATATGGACGAAACCTTCTATTGGCGTGCTG
>NW_016930890.1:0-542 GCF_001483705.2 Eufriesea mexicana
TTTGATAGGTCAGGAAAGGATAGCTTCGACATTTTAGCTTTACACTGCTCTTCGGTGGTATTCTGCGCTCGACATTGTTCAACTATACTCTACTCGACTCTGGCGAGGCCATCAATGGTGTCCGTGACGCGGCAAGTTTATTTGGGCTACGTTTGTTCAGCCCAGGATTGGTTAGGATCGGAGAGGATAGCATCGACTTTTGTGCCTTGCACTGCTATTCGGTTGACTTCCGCGCTCTACTGTGCTCTAACGGGCTCTAGTTGGCTTTGAGGGGAACAGCAATAATGGTCTCGGCGCGGTAAGCTTAGTTATACTGAGTATGTTTGGGTTACGATGGTTTGGGTTATCCTCGCAAAGCTTTGACTTTCGTGGTGTACACTGTTATTCGGCGGATTCCAGCGCTCCACTGTGATCTGATATGTTCAGCTTTGCTAATTCAGCTTTGCTCTGGAAAAGACAACAATAGACGTCTTGGAACATTATGCTCAGTCAGGCAACGTCCGCTTGGGTTACGTTAGGACAGTTTATGTTAGGACATCCTT
>NW_016930891.1:0-577 GCF_001483705.2 Eufriesea mexicana
ATTCAATTTTATTGACATTTCCGACTAATTTCTTGGCGAGCTTACTTTCTTGCATAAATAAGGGGGAAAGATACTATTGGCGTGCTGCAGCCATTGCATTGATATAGAATGTGCTTCGAAAATGCATATTTATCGACATTTTTGACTAATACCGTGGTGAGCAAACTTTATTGCATAAATAAGGAGGAAAGATTCAATTAGCGTGCTATAGCCATTTGAATGCTGTAGAATCTGGCTGGAAAATTCAATTTTATTGACATTTTTGACTAATATCGTGGTGAGCTAGCTTTATTGCATAAATAAGGAGGAAAGATTCAATTGGCGTGCTATAGACGTCGCAATGCTATAGAATCTAGCTGGTTATTTCAATTTACGTGGAAGCATTCTTTTGGCTTGCTCTAGGCATTGCAGCGCTGTAGAATCTGGAAGGCAAATTCAATTTTATTGACAATATCGACTAAGATCGTGGTGAACTATCTTCCTTGCATACGTAAGGAGGAATGATCCTTTTTAGGTGCTATAGCCGTCGCAATGCTATAGAATCTGTCTGGAAAGTTCAATTTTGTTGACATTTTCG
>NW_016930892.1:0-237 GCF_001483705.2 Eufriesea mexicana
TCTATTCACCATGCTATAACAGGCTATAAATTTTTAATAGACCTATTCTCTGGCAAGTAGATGGCTGTACTTGCCATTGGATTGAAGGCCCTCGGCGCTCTATTCTCCAAGCTATAACAGATTTTACATGTTGAATTGTTGACCTATTATCTGGAAATTAGATGGCTGTACTTACCATTGGTTAGAAGGCCTTAGGCGAACTATTCACCAAGCTATAACATGTTATAGATTATGAAT
>NW_016930893.1:0-1393 GCF_001483705.2 Eufriesea mexicana
ATCCTGGAACGACAAATTACAGACCCACTATATCGCCAGGGAATAAGAATAGACTTAGAAGGATGGAAAACACACAAAATCGCTGTTCTATAGCCGTAGTAATAATTAGTTAACAGGTGATCTAAAATCCAAAGCAATTCTAGAATAGCCACTATATAGTACGGTTATATCTACAGGTATATACAACTGACTGTGCATCATTTAATACTTCCACCAACAGAGCACTGATGCCGTCGGAAGAATCTCTTCGCTTGTGACAAAAACAATATAGCAATTCCAGAATGACAGAACACATATCCATCATCCCTCGAGATATAAGCAACTTACAACGCAGCATTGAATGCAGCTATCGTCACCGTACTGTAGACCTTGGAACAATTCGCTTATTGTTGATTTATGTTCCACAGCAATTCTAGAATGACCAATGTATAATATTGGCATATCTATTGACATTAGCAATTAACAGCACGTTACTCGGTATATTTACCAACAGAGCACTGTTTCCGTCTGAATAAACTGTTCAGTGACGATATATATTCTGCAGCAATTCTAGAATGAAGTTAGAGTGACTCATTATCCCTCAAGGGATAAGAAACTGACATCACACTATTCACTTCAGCCATTACCATCGTGTAGTGGCAGTTGGATTACTTTGTTCACAGGTGACGTAAATTCCACTGCAATTCCAGGGTAGCCAACATATAGTATGGTTATGGCTAGAAATATTTAAAATTGACGTTACGGAACGCATTACAAGCGTCAACAGATCACTGTAGCGGTTGAATTAGTACGATCACAGATGATTTAGGTCTTATAGCAATTATAGAACGACAAGTCGCAGGAGCATTATCCATCGTGATATTAACTATTGAGAACACAGCACAGAGTTCAGCCATCATCACAGTACTATGGCCGTTGGAATAATTTCTCCATTAATGATTAAAGTTCCAATGTGATTCTAGAATAATGAATGTAAATCTACGGTTATGGCAAGAGAGATAAACAGTGGAGAGTGCGATGCTCAGGACATCATCCAACAGAGTACTGTAGCCGTTGGATTAATTGGATCAAGGGTGATTTAGGTCCTTCAGCAACTCTAGAATATCAATGGACATATCCTTTATCGACGGAGATATTGAGAATTGTCATCACAGTACTGAGTGCAGCCATCATCAGGGTGCTGTAGCCATTGGATTAATTTCTCCACTGATGACTTAAATCTCACCGTAGTGCTAGAATTATCAAAGCACACATTAGTTATGGCTAGGGACATTTACATCTAACATTGCGGTACCTGGTGCTCCTAGCCGCAGAGCACTGTATCCTTCGTACCACTATGTTCACTGATGACTTAAACCCTATTGCTATGCTAGAATGGCAAAATGCAGATCCT
>NW_016930893.1:3188-6198 GCF_001483705.2 Eufriesea mexicana
CTATTACATCTACCAACAGAGCTCTGTTGCCGTTAGATTGTATTGGTCACTGAATATGTATGTTATACAGCAATTGCAGAATGAAAAATGAATGTACAAGATCGCTCTAGATATTATGAATAAGCAACGCAGTACTGAGTACAGCCATCATTGCAGTGCGGTAGCCGCTGACACTCTTTGTCCTCCAATGGTGTAGTTTCCAAAGCAACTCTGGAGATATCAATGTATACCACGGTAAGGCCGTGATAGACTTCCTATTGACAGTGCTGTGCTTATAAAATTCACTAATATAGCGGCGTAGCCAGCGGAATGAGCTGTTTAATGCGGATTCACATTTATAGCAATTCTAGAATGAAAAACGAAGGTCCATTATCCCACTCGACTTGGCAATTGACAAAATAGTGCTGAGTGCAGCGATCATCAGAGTACTGTAAACGTTGGACCACCTTGCTCACTGATGATGTAAATTCAAGAGCAGTTAGGGAGCAATCAATGTATATTACGGATGTGGCTACAGATTCTTCAAATTTATAGTACGGTTATTCGTACATCTACCAACAGACCAGTGTTGTTTTGGGTTTAAATGCTCCATGGTGATATGTATTCTATAATAATTCTAGAATGACAAAATGCAGATCCATTACCCCAGCGAAATTTACAATTTACAAGACAGTACAGAGTACAGCCGCAATCACAGTGCTGTAGCCGTTGTACCACATTGCTCACTGACCACGTAAATTCGAAAGAGATGCATGAACAATCTATGTATAGTGCGGTTATGGTCAGTGATATTTACAGCCGAGTGTAAGTCACGTAGTACATCTACCAACAGAGCATGTTGCGTTGGGTTAATCTGTTCAAAGATGATTTAGGTTCTGCAACAATTCTAGAATGACAAAACATCCATCCATTAACACTCGCGAAATAAACAACTTACAACACAGTACTGAGTACAGTCACAATCGCTGGACTGTAGCCGCTGGACTACTTTGACCACTGTAGATGAAAATTAGAAAGCAATTCCGGAATACTCTATGTATATTACTCTTATGGCCTCAGAAATTTCCAATTGATAGTACGGTATCTACTGCAACCACCAACGTAGCACTGTAACCGTTAGATTAATCCGTCCAATGATGATTTACATTCTATAACAATAATAGAATGACAAAACTCACATCCACAGACACTCTAGATATTAGCAATTGACAACACAGTAATGAGTACAAGCATAATCACAGTAATGTAGACGTTGGAATACATTGGTCACTGATGATGTAACTTCCTCATCAAACCTGGAATGATCCGTGTATGGTATTGTTATATCTTGATATATCTCGAATTGACTGTACGGTACTTACAACATCCACCAATATAGCACTGCATCCGTTAGATTAACCCCTTCAGTGATGATTTATGTTCTATATCAAATCAAGAACTACAAAATGCATATTCAATAAACCATTAGACATTAACAATTGACGACAGAGTACAGAGTACGACCATAGTCACAGCAATGTGGTCGTTGGAATACACTGACCGCTGAAGATGTTAATTCCACATCAAATATGAAATAACCAATGTATGGTACGGTTGTGTCTTGAGATATTTCGAGTGGCCGGTACGGTACATAATGCATCCACAAATATAGCGCCGTAGACGTTGGATTAAACTGTTCAAAGGTGATTTGGATATTGGAAGAGTTCTATAATAACGAAAGGCATATCCGCTAACCCTCTGGACATTGGCAATTGACACCTCAGTAATGAGTACAGCCGTTATCACACTGTTGCTTCCGTTGGACAACTTTTTCCAGTGATGATGTAGATTCGAAAGCATTTCCGGAATAGAAAATGGATACTACAAGGTTATGGCATGATATTTTTCCATTTTGCAATCCGGTACCTATTCGTTCACCAATATAATACTGTAGACGTTGGATTAACAGGTTCAATGACGATTTAAAGTCTATAGCAATACTAGAATGGCAAAATGATGGTCCACAGCCACACGGGATATTAGCAATTGAAAACAGAGTACTGAGTACAGACGTAATAACATTATTGTAACGGTTGAATAACTTTTTCCACTGATAATGTCAGTTCCAAACCAATTCTGGAGTAATCAATGTATACTCCGGTTATGGATAGACAGATTATCTATTCACACTATGGAAGCTGGTATATCCACCAACAGAGTACAGCATCCGTTGGATGAACCTGTTCATTGATGACTTGTTATATACAGCAGTTCTTGAATCACAAATGTCTGATCCGCTGTCGCTCAGGATAATAACAATTAACGAAACCGTACTGTACTTAAGCCGTTATACTAATTTCTTCACTGATAAACTAATTTGGCCACAATTCTAGAATATTCTATATGTAGTACGGTTATGGCTACAGACATTTGCGACTGAGAGTACGGTACTTAGTACATTAGTCAGCAGTGCACTGCAGCCGTTATATTCTCAGATAATATGGATCCTGTAGCAACTCTAGATGGAGAAAAGTCTGATCCGTTATAACTCGAGATATTAACAAGTGACCACTTAGTACTATATTTAGCCATCGCCACAGTGCAGTAGCCATTGAATTAGTTTGTTCACTGATGACTTATATTCCACCATAGTTCTAGAATAATCAATGTACACATCAGTTATATTTAAAGATATTTACAATTCACAGTGCGGTAGTTGGTACATCCACGATATCCGGCTGAAACCTACAGTGATGATTTATGTTTCACAGTGTTTCTAAAATATAATATGTACATACAAGGTGAGTCTACAGATATAAACAGTTCACAGTACGGTAGATGGTACATTCACATGCAGAGTAATGAGGACGTTGGGTTAACCTGTTCAGTGATGATTTGGGTACTGTAGCTACTCGAGAACGACAAAAGACATATCCGCTATAGCTCGAGATGTTAGCAGTTGACATAACATTACAGAGTGCAGCCATCGTCACAGTAATGTGTCCCTCGGATTAATTTTCTCACAGATGAC
>NW_016930893.1:8615-14456 GCF_001483705.2 Eufriesea mexicana
CACAATCACATCACTGTAGCAGTTGGAATAATATGCTCATTTGACTTAAATTGCACAACATGTCTAGGATAATCATTGTATAGTACGGGTACGTCTAGAGATGTCTACAATCGGCAGTACGGTACACAGTACATCTACCAACACAGCTGCGTTGCCGTTCAATCAATCCGTCCACCGGTGATTTGTATTCCACATCAATTACAGAATGAAGATTGATAGATCCATTATCCCACGAGACATAAGAAATTGACAACGCAGTGCTGAGTACAGCCATCATCACAGTATAGTATTCGTTGCATCAATTGGTTCGTAGACGATATATATTCCGCTGCCACTCTGGAATAATGAATGTGTAGTACGCTTATAGCTGGAGATCCTTTCAATTGACATAACGGTAAATAGTACCCGCACCAGCAGAGGGCCGCAACCGTTCGATAAAACTGTTGAATGATGATTAAGTTATATTGCAATTCTAGAATGACAAATTACAGTTCCTTTATATCGTCATGCATTGTCAATTGCCATAGCGGGGCTAAGCACAGCCTTCGTCGCTGTACACCAGGCGTTGGTATTACTTGTCCACTGATAATGTAAGCTCTACAGCAATTCTAGGTTATTCAATGTACAATATGATTATGCCTGGAGATACTTAGAGCAGACATTGCGGCACTTAGCAAATCCAGCAGAAGAGCACTGTAGCCGTTGTACTAATCTGTCGTTTGATGATTTAGATTTGATAGCCATTCTAGAATGACAAACGTCAAATCCATTATCACCATTAGCAATTGACAAAGCAGGACTGTATACAGCCATCATCACTGTATCGTAGCCGTTGGACCATTCTGTTCACTGATGATGTGAATTCCATATAAATTCAAGATAACATCTATATAGTACGGTCACGCCTAGTGTTGCTTATAATCGGCAGTACATTACATAGTGCATTTACGAACAGGGCACAGTTGCCGTAGGAATAATCTGTTCACTTATCATATATATACCACAGCAGCTCTAAAATGATAAATGTCATATCCGTCATCGATCGAAATATAAACAATAGACACCACAGTACTGGGAACAGCCACCATCTCAGTACCGTAGCAGTTGGATTACATTGTTCACTGGTGATGTAATTTAAAGACCGAATATGGAATGGTCGACGCATAGTACGGTTACGTCTAAAGATATTTACAGCTCACATTACGGCACTTGGCTCATCCACCAGATTAGCACCGTTACGTATGGATTAATCAGATCTCTGACGATTAATATCATACAGCAATTATAGAATGACAATCGACAGATCACTTATCCCTCGAGATATTAGCAATAGACAACACTGTATTGAACGCAGCCATCATCACAGTACCGTAGCCGTTGGAACACTTTGCTCGCTGATTATGAATATTCCAAAGCAAATCTAGTATAATCAGTGTATAGAAAGGTTATGTCTAGTGATATTTAAAATTGACAGTGCGGTTCGTATTTGATGCACCATGAAGGCACTGTAGCTGTTGGATTAATCGGTTCACTGATGATTTAGAGCATATAGAAGTTCTAGAATAAAAAATGCAGATCCATTACCCATCGAGGTATTAACTATTGGCAACACATGGCAGAGAGCCGCCATCGTAACAGTACTGTATCAGTTAGAATAATTTGCTAACTTACGATTTAAATTCCACATCAATTCTGGAATAATCAATGTTCAGTTCATCTGTGTGCAGGGAAATTTACAATTGACTGTAAGACACTTACGACGTCTACCAACAGAGCACCGTTTCCGTCGTACTAATCCGTTCAGTGATGATGTATATTTCACATCACTTCTAGAATCTAAGAAGAGATATCTATTGTCCCTCGAGATACAAACAATAGACAACATAGTACTGAGTACAGCCATCATTACGGCGCAGTAGCCGTTGGATAATTTTCTCCACTGATGATGTCATTTCCGAAGCAATTCTAGAATAGTCTATTAATGTTACTGTCATGTCTATAGTCATTTACAATTGGTAGTATGTTACATAGATCATCTATGAACAGGGCACAGTTGCAGCAGCATTAATTTGTTCACGGATGGTCTATATTCTACAGCAATTCTAGAAAGAAAATTACAGATCCACTAACCCGCTAGGCATAAACAATTACAACAATGTACTGAGTACAGCCAGTACCGTAGCGGATGCACTGCATTGCTCAACGATGATGCAAATCCATTTCCAAAGCAATTCTAGAACGATCAATATATACGATTACATATCGGCTAGAGATATTTGCAGCTCAGGTACTTGGTGCCTCCACTATCCGAGCACTGCAACCCTAGGACTGACCTGTCCAATGATGACTAAGATTATATAGCAATTCTAGAAAGCCATACCTCACATCCATTACAACACTAGGCATTAGCTATTGATATAGCAGGACAGAGCACAGCCACCATCACAGTGACGTAGGCGTTGGAATAATTTGCTTTCTCATGATGTAATTTCTACAGTAACTCTAGAACAGTCAATGTATCGTACGCATACGGTTGGAGGTATTTACAATTGGGAGTACGGTACACAGTACGTACACCAACTCATCATCGTAGCTGTTGGATGAATATGTTCACTGATGATTTAAATTCGGCAGTAGTTGTGGAATAAGCAATGTAAACGTGAGTTATATCTAGATGTATTTACATTTCCCAGTACGGTAGTCTTTACATTCACTGGAAGAGCACTGCAAGCGTTGCATTATTCCCATCAGTGACGATATAAATTCTATTGCAAGTCTAGAATGACAGAGTACTGACCACCCATTGATTGTGACTTTAACATTTGACGAAACAGTACTTAGAGCGGCTACCATCACAGCACAATAGCCGTTGTACGCATTTGTTCACTGATGTCGTAAGCTTAGGGACAATTCTAGAATAATCATTGCATAGTACGGTTATATCAGGAGATATTTAAAATCGAGCGTGCAGTACATAGTTCATCCATCAACAGAGCACTATAGCCGTTGGATTGTGGTGTTGAACAGTGGCATAGACACTACAGCAATTCTAGGACGACAAAGGGCGTAACCATTACCGCTCAAGGCAAAAACGATTGAGGAAACAATACTGAGTGCAGCCATTATTACATCACATTAGTCGTTGTATTAGTTTCTGCTCTGATAATATAAATTTACCAGCAACTCTAGAATGGTCATCGTGTAGTGCGGTTATGGTTACAGATACTTATAATTGACAGCACGGTGCTCAGTACATCCGCCAATAGCGCTGTGTAGCTTTTGGGTTAACCTCTTCAATGGTGATGTATATTTTATAGTACTTCTAGAATCACAAAAGACACATCGTGTAGAGCTCGGGGAATAAGCTATTGACGCAGCCTTACTGCGTACGGCCATCGTCAAGGAGTTACATCCGCGGGATTTATCTGTTCATTGACGACTTAAATACAGCAGCATTTCTAGAATGATCAGTGCATGCAGCAGACGTGGACAGAGATATCAACAATTCCCGGTACGCAGGCTGGTGCATCCACCAATAGTGTCCTGTAGTCGTTGGGTCAATCTGTTGAGTGATGATATAAATTACACTGAAAATCTGGAATGGCAAAGGCCAGGCTCATTATTGCCCGAGCCATTAACAATAGACGAATCAGTACTGAGTACGGCTGTCAGCATAGAAGTTTATCCGTTGAACATATTTGTTCACTTATAATGCATTTTTGGCAACAATTCTAGATAGAACAATGCATAGTATGGTTACAGCTAGTGGTATCTACAATTGTCACTGCGCATCGCAGTAGATCTATCTACAGAGCACTCTTGCCGTTGATTAAAAGTTCGGTAATGGTTTAAAAAAAGGGAAGTGTAGGATAGTCAATGTGCAGTACGGTTATGGGTATAGGTAGTTACAATTGGCATTACGGTTCTTACTTCATCCATCAGCACAGCACTGCAGCAGTACGATTTATGTGCTCAATGATGACTTAACTTCGATAGCAATTCTGGAATGATAAAAGGCGGATCCGTTGCTGCTCGAGGCATTGACGATTGACATAAGAGTACAGAATACAGACATGGAAACGTTACTACAGCCGTTGTATTAATCACTCCAATGATGATTTAAATTCCACTGTAGTACTAGAATAATCACTGTATTCATCAGTTGCGACTAGAGAAATTAACTATTCCCAGTTCGGTAGTCGATACATTAAACATTGCGATAGGGAATGCATTGGATTTATCGGTTCAGTGAAGATATATATTCGATTGCAAATCTAGAACGGAGGAACGGCAAAGGACTCGGTCAATATCGCTAGAGACACTAGCAATTGATGAAAGAGTACTGGGTACGGCCATCACAACGTTGCTGCAGTCGTTACATTAATCTCTTCAATGATGTTTCGAATTCCAAAGTAGTTCTAGAATAATCAACTTATGCATCAGCTGAGACTATATATATTAACATCTCACAGTTCTGTAGACAGTGAGTTCACCGATGGAGCACAGCAGCCATTGGAATGATCTGTGCAGTGATGGCTTAAATCCTATTACAATTCTAGGAGGATAAACGTCTGGCCAATTGTCGCTCGAGATATTAGCAATTGTAGAAACAGCTCGGAGTACAGCCATCACCATAGTACGTTAGAGGTTCTAACAATTTAATTACCTATAATATTAGTTTAGCAGCAATTCTAGAATGTTGAACGTATTGTACCGTTATGGCTAGAGATATTTACAATAGACAGTACAGTACTTAGTACATCCGTCAACAGAACACTGTAGGTGTTGAATTGACCCCTTCAGTAGTGATGTGGGTGTTGTGGCAATTCTATGAAGACAAAGGACTGATCCGTTATAGCTCGAGATATTAACAGTGGTGGAAACCGTACAGAGTACAGCAATCACTGAAGTACATAAGCCGTTGGAATAAATTCTCCTCTGATAATTCAAATTTCGCCGCAAACGTAGAATAATCACTATATAGAACTTTTATGGCTACAGATATCTACAATCGTCTGTGCGGTACTTTGTGCATCCGTCAACAATGCACTGTATGCGTTGGATTAACCTGTTCAGTGATTACTTGAATTCCATAGCAAATCTAGAATGGCAAAAGAGAGATCAGTTATAGCTCGGAACGGTAACAATTGAGGAAACAGTACTGAGTACAACCATCATTACAGCACCTTGGCATTTGAAATAATTTCTTCACTGACAATATAAATTTAGCAGCAATTCTAGAATATTCAGTACATGGTACAATTATGGCTACAGATATTTACAGATGACAATGGGGTACGTAGTACGTACATCCATAGTGCACTGCAACCGTTGGATTAACCTCTTCAACAATATTTGGTTTCGCTAGCCATCCTAGGCTGAGAAAATACTGATCCGCTGTAGCTGGGCACATTAACGAGTGACGAAACAGTACTGAGCACAGCCATCCACAGAGTACTTGAGCAGTTGGAATAATATTGTCACTGATATGTTAAACTTAGCAGCAATTCTAGAATAATCAACACATAGCACGGTTATTGCTAGAGGCATTTACAACCGGCAGTGCGGTACTCAATGCATCCATAAGCTTCGCAGTGTAGCCGCTGGATTAACAAATTCAATGTTGATTTGGATTCTGCAGCAGCTCCAGAATAAGAAAAGATGGATCCGTACAGCTCCAGATATTAACAATTTTCACATTACTGTACGTGTTGGACTAATTTGTTCAGTGATGCTTTATTTTCTACAGTATTTCTAGAATAATCAACGAATGCATCAGTTATAGATAAAGGAATTCAAATTCCCAGTACGGAAGTTGGTGCGTCCACCAGGAGAGCACTG
>NW_016930893.1:14566-23138 GCF_001483705.2 Eufriesea mexicana
CCAAAGCAAATCTAGTGCAATTAATGCATAGTACTGTTGTGGTTAGAGATGTTTACAATTGAGAGTACCGCCCTTAGTAGATGCATCAACGAGGACTGTAGCAGTTAGATTGATCTGTTCAATCATGATTTATATTCTATAGCAATGCACGAATGACAAAAGAGGGATCCTTTACCAATCGAGACATTAACAATTAACAACACTGCAATAAGTATTGCCATAATCACATTACTGCAGCCGTTGGACTAATCTGTTCACTGAATATTTAAGTTCCACTTTATTTCTTGAATAATCTATGTATACATTAGTTGTGTCATATGATATTTACGAATCCCAGTATAGTAGTCTGGTCATCCCCCGATAAATTACTGTATTCGTTCTATTAATGTGTCCAGTGATGGTATAAATTGCGAATCATGTTTAGGATAGTGGATGCATAGCATGGTTATGGCTATGGATATTTACAATTGACAGTACGGTTCTTAATACGTCTATCGACGAATAACAGTAACCGTTGTGTTGATCTCCTCAGTGATGACATGGATCCTGTAGCGACTATAGAATGGAAAAAGGCACATCCGATATAGCTCCAGATGTTAACATCTGACAATTCAGTACTATGTACAGCTATCATCACAGGACTCTAGCTGTCGGATTACCTTGTTAACTGATGATACATGTTTCACAGTTGTTCTAGAATAATCAACGCACTCATATGTTATTGATATAGAAATATACTGCACCCAGGATGGTGGTTGGAGCTTCCACCAATAGAACACCCTAGCCGTTGGATTAGGCTGTTCAATCAAGATCTGAACTTAATTGCGATTCTAGAGTGACAAATAACTGACCCATTACCGCTCGAGGCGCTAACAATTGACGAAACAGGACTGACTACAGCCGTCATCACAGTTCTTTATCTGTTGGACTTATTTGTTCACTTATGGATTGTGTTTAACTGCAATTCTAGAACAATCAATGTATGGTACGGTTATGGCTCCCAATATCTACAATTGAGTGTACAGTACTTTGTACCTCATCCAACGAAGCATTGTAGCAGTCGAGTTAACCTGTGCAATGATGACGTCGATCATATAGCAATCCTAGTATGACAAAAGGCAAATTCCTTATAATTTAAGATACCATCATTTGATATATCTTGACTGAGTACAGCCGTAATCACAGTACTGCAGCCGCTCGAATAGTCTGTTCGCTGATGATTTAAGCTACTCAGTAACTCTAGAGCAGTCAAGGTATCCACCAGTTATCGGTAGATGTATTTACAATTCTCAGGACGGCAATTGGTACGTTCACCAATAGAGCACTGCAGCTGCTGGATTAAATTGGTACATGAAGAAATAAGTTCCAAAGCATATCTATGGTAGTCACTGCAGAGGACTGCTATGGTCAGAGATATTTCCAGTTGACAGTATGGTTCCTAGCATATCCATCTACAGGGCACTGCAGTCGCTGGATTAACCTGCTCAGTGATGATTTATATTCCATAGCAATTCTGAAGTGACTTGAGACATGTCCGCTGCCGCTAGATTTATCAACAATTGACGAAACAGTACCGAGTACAGGCATCATCAGATTACTGTAGCCGTTGTATCAATTTGTGCATTGGTGACGTTTATTCCAAAGCAAGTCTAGAGTAATGAGTGTATAGTACATTTATGGCAGGGGATATTTACGATTCCCTTGCGGTAGTAGGTACGTCCATTAAACAATGCCCTGAAGCCGTTGCATTATCAACTTCAATGGCAATTATATCCTATAGCAATTCCAGTTTGACAAATGACGGACCCGTTATTGCTGGAGACATTATCAACAAGAGAACAGCGATCATCACAGTACTGCAGCCGTTTTATTAATCTGTACACTGATGATCTAAATTCCTCAGTAGTTCTAAAATGATCAATGTACAAGCTAGTTACCGCTAGAGGTAATTACAATTTCCAGTTTGGTAGTTGCTTCATCAAGCATTGGAGTACTGTAGCCTTTGGATAGATCTGCTCAGTGATGATTTGCATTCGATTGCAATTCCAGGACGACAGAGGGCTGACACACTGTCGCATGAGGCTTTAGGAGATGAATTACCTTGCTCGTTGTTGACGTGAATTGCAAAGGAATTCTATAATGATCAATGAATACTGCGGTTTGGTCTAGAGATATGTACAGCTGACGGTACGGTAGTATGTGCGTGTCCCAAAAGAGCGTTGTAGCCGATTGTTTAATATGATCAATTATGATATATATTCTGTAGCTGTTCTAGAATAACAACATATATATCCATTATCTCTCCAGGCATTTACATTTGACATAGTAGGATTGCGTAAAGCTATCATAACATGTCAGCAGCCGTTGGATTAATTTCTTCACCCTTGAATTAAATTCTCCTGCGATTCCAGAGTGATTAATGTATAGAACGGTTATGGCTAGAGAAATTTGAAAACGACACTACGTTACACAGTACATACACATGCAGAGCAATATAGGCTCTCCGTTAATCTTTCCACTGATGATTTGTAACCTACAGCAATTCTAGAAAGAAAAAAGACAGGTAAATTGTCCCTCGAGATGATGAAAATCGACAAAGCAGGACTGAGTACAGCCACCATCACAACAACGTGGGCGTTGTGTTAATTTTACCACTGATGATATAAATACCAAATGCAATTCTGGAACTAACATGTTTCGGTCACTGCTAGAGATATTCACAATTGACTTTACGGTACACAGTGCAGCAAGCAACAGAGCTCGCTTTTGTTGGCTTAATCCGTTCATTCAGGGTTTAGATGCAATAACAAAGCAATGATGACAACATAGAGATCCATTATCTCTCCCGACATTAAAAATTGGCATAGCAGGGACGAGAACAGAAATCATCACAGTAAAGTAGGCTTTGAATTAGTCTGTTCAGTGATGATATATGTTCAATTGCATGCCCGGAATGACCGAGAACTGACCCAACATGGCTCTAGATATTAAGAATTGACGAAATATTTCTGCTGTAGAGAATACATGACAGTACAATAGCCTTTGGATTAATTTGTTCGCTTGTGATGGAAATTTCAAAGCAAGTCTGTAGTAATCAATGCACAGTATGGTGAAGGATCGAGAAATTCACAACTCCAAGTACGGTAGTAAGTACAACCGCCACTAAAGCATTGTTGTCCATGAATTAGTCTCTTGAGTGGTAACGAAATTATATTGCAATAGATAGATGCATCATACCTCGACATATTAACAATTGACGTAAGGGTACTCAGTATAATTGCAATCATGATACCGCAGCTGCTGGATTAATCTGTTAACTGATGATATAAATTCCACAGTAATTCTGGACTAATCAGTGAATACATCAGTTACGACTAGAGGTATTTAGAATTCCCAGAACGGTAGTTGGTACATCCACCAATAGAGCACAGCAGCAGTTGCATTAATCCGTTCACTGATGACATATATAACAAAGAATGTCTAGAGTCGTCAATGTACAGTACGGTTACGTCTAGAGATGCTTAGGAATCTCAGTACGGTAGTTGGTACTTCCACCAATACAGCACTGTAGCCGTTGGAATTGCCTGCTCATGGGTGACTTAAATACCAACGCTAGTCTGGGGTAGCCAATGCATTGTACTGTTATGTCTGGAGTTATTTACAATTAAAGGTACGGTACCCAGTACGTCAACCAACAGGGCACTGAAGCCACTTGATTAATGTGATCATTGATGTTTTATATTATATTGAAAATTCTAGAATCACAAAGGACTGGCCCATTATCGCTCGAGACATTAACAATAGGTGAAAGGATACTGAGTACAGTCATCACCACTCTACTGTAGCCGTTGGATAAATTTCTTCACTAGTGATGTATATTCCAAAGCAAGTCTTTAGTAATCAGTGAATAGTACGGTTATGGCTGGAGGTATTTGCAATTCGCCGTACGGTAGTCGGTACATCAACAAATAGAGCAGGTTAGCGGTTGGAATAACCTCTTCCGTGATGATTTAGACCATATAGCCGATCTAGAATGACAAAAGGCGGATCCGCTAGAGCTAGAGATAATAGCCAGTGACATAACAGTACTGAGAGCAGCCATCATCACTGTACCGCAACCTTGGATTAATCAGTTCACTGACGACGTACATTCTGCAGCAGACCTAGAATAATCAATCATGTACATCAGATTTGGCTGCACGTATTTAAAATAGACATTACGGTAGATGGTGCGTCCACCAATTGAGCCCTGTAGCCGCTGAACTAATTTGTCCACTGCCGATGTAAATGCCAAAGAATATTTAGGGTAATGAATGTTCTAGTAGGTAATGGCTAGAGATGTTTCCAATTGACAGCACGGTCTTTAGTAAACGCAACATCACAGTACTGTATCCGCTGTGTTAATTTTTTCACTGTTGATGCAAATTCCAAAACAATACAATAGTTATGAATGCACAGTACGGCTAGAGACATTTACAACTCTCAGTAGGGTAGTTGCTACATTCATCAAGAGGATACTGTAGTCGCAGGATTAATCTTTTCAATGATGAGATATATTTTACGGCCACTCTAGAATGGCAAATGACAGATCAGTTAGAGCTCGAGATATTAAAAATTGGCATAACAGTTGTTTGCACAACCATCCCAATAGTTCTGCTTCCGTTGTATTATTCTCTTCGCATATGATATAAATACCGAAGTAGTTCCAGAATAATGAAGGTATACGTCAGTTATGGTTGGAAATGTGTACAATTCCTAGTACGGCATTAGGCAATACCAGCAATACGGCACAGTTGCAGTTGGATCAATTTGCTCAGTGATGGCTTAATTATGTTACAATCATAGAATGGCAAATGACTGGCGCATTATCGCTCGAGACATTATGAATGCACGAAACTGTACTGAGTACATCCATAATCACTGTACAATAGCCCTTGTAATGATTTGTTCACTGATGACTTTAATTCCACTGTAGTTGTAGAAACATCAATGTATGCATTAGTTATGTCTAGAGATACTCACATAATTGCATCCACGACGAGAGGACTGTAGCCGATGGATTAATCAGCTCTGTTATGATTTCAATTTCACAGTAGTTCTAGAGTAATCAAATTGCACATCAGTTACGACTAGAAATAATTAAAATACCCGGCACGGTAGTTAGTGCATCCACCAATAGAGCGCTTTAGACGTTAGATTAACATGTTCATTGATGATCCAAATTAAATTGCAATTCTCGACTGACAAATGATATATCATTTATAGCTCGGGGTATTAACAATTGACGTAAGGGTAGTGAGTACAGCAGTAATCAAAATGCTGCCGCCGTTGGATTAATCTGCTCACAGACGTTTCATATTCCACAGTAGCGCTACAGTAACCATTGTATATACCACTTGTGGACAGCGACACCTTCAATTTCCAGTACGGCAGTAGGTACATCAGCGAAGAGAGCACTGATCTCATTTTATATAGGTGTTCAGTGATGATTTAATTTCCAAAGCAAGAGTGGGGTAATGAATGCCTGGTACAGTTGTGGCTAGGGATATTTACAATTGACAAAACGTTTCTCAGTACATTCATCTAAAGAGCACTGTAGCGGCAGGATAAATATGTACAGTGGTTACTTAAATTCCACAGTTGCTCTAGTATAATCAATGTATACGTCAGCTATGGTTGGATATGTTTACAATTCCCACTACAGAGTTAGGTACAGCCACCAGTAGAGCACTGTAGCCATAGGATTAATCTGTTCAGTAATGATTTAATTATTTTCGCAATTCTCGAATGATAGATGAATGATCCATTACCGCTCGGGACATTTAAAGTTGACGAAACGGAACTGAGTACAGCCATCATCGCAGTTCTTCAGCCGTTCGACTAATTTTCCTCCGATAGCAAAAGATTAACAGCAATTATAGAATAATCGATGCATCGTTCAGTCATGTCTAGAAGAATTTATAATTTACAGTGCGGTACTCAGTGCATCCATCTACAGAGCACTGTAGCCGTTGGGTTAACCCGATCATTGATGATGTAGGTTCTGTAGCCATTATATAATGAAAAAAGACTGATCCGTTACAGTTAGATACTCTAACAATTGACATAACTGTAATGTGTGCAGTCATCATGACATTATAGCTTCTGTTGTATTAATCTATCCACATGTGATCGAAATTACACAGTAGCTCTAGAATAATCAATCTACACATATGTTGTGGTTACAGATATTTACCATTCCTTGTACAGTATATGTAACATCCACCAATTGAGCACTCCAGCCGTTGAATTAATCTGCTCAATGTGTATATGTGTCCTATTAATATTCTAGAATCTCGAAGGACTAACCCATTGCCACTCGAGACATTAATAATCGGCGGAGCAGTACCGAGCACGGATGTCATCACAGTACTTTAGACGTTGCGATAATTACTTTACTTGCTACTTGAATTCAACAGCAACTCTTGAATTATCAATATATCGTACTGTTATGGTTAGAGAAATTTAGAATTGACAGTGCGGTACCTAGTGCGCCCATTAGCAGAGTACTGTTGCCGTTGAATGTACCTGTTCAATGGTGATGCACATTCTATAGGAATTCTAGAGTGACAAAAGATATATCCGTCCTAGCTCCATACTTTGTGAATTAACATAACAGTACCGAGCACCGCAGTCATCACATTTCTGCAGCCGCTGTATTTATCTGTACACTGATGACTTGAATTCCATATTAGATTTAGAATAGTCAATGTACACGTCAGTTATGGCTAGATGCATTTTAATTACAGAGTACGATAGTCGATGCAACAACCAATTGAGCGCTGAAGCCGTTGGTTCGAACTGTTCAATTATGATTTATATTCTGTTACAATTATGGAATGGCAAAGAACTCTCCCATTATCAACACATTAACGAGTAACATATCATTGCTGCGTACGTCCATCGTAACATGACTAGACACTTTGGATTAATCAGTTCAGCGATGGTTCAAATTCCAACGCAAGTCTAGTGTAGTCGATATATGGCACGGTTACGTCTTGGGACATATACCATTTACAGCACGGCTCTCAGTACACCCATCAACAGAGCAATGCAGTCGCTGGTTTGAAATGTTCACTGACAATTTTGGCTCTACAGCAATTTTGGGTGGACAAAGCGCAGACCCATTAAAGCACGGCGCATTAGCAATTAACGAAACAATACTGAGAACGGCCATCATTAGAGTACTGTAGCCGTTGCATTAATCTTCTCAGTGATTATGTAAATTTCAAAGCAAGACTGAAGTAACCAATGTATACATCAGTTATGTCTAGAGATGTTTACAATTCCCGGTGTCGTAGTTGCATCCACCAAAAGAGCACTGCAGCAGTTGGATTAAACTGCTCCGCATTGACTTAAATACCATCGCAATTCTGGAATGACTATGGACTGAACCATTGACGTTGGAGCCATTAACAATTGACGAGGAAATACTTGGTACGGACATCAACACTATACTCTACCAGTTGCACGTATTTGCCGACTCGAAACTTACTTTAGTAACAATTCTAGAATAGTAAATGCATAGTACGGTTGTGGCTAGACGTATTTAAAGTTGTTCGCACGGTATTTAGTACATCCATCAGCAGAGCATTGTAGCCGATTGGTTAGACTGGTCGGTGATGATTTAAGTTCTTTTGCAATCCTAGGATGCAATGGACTGTGACCCGTTATCGCTGTAGATGCAAGCAATTGACGAGACGTCATTCAGTGGAGCCATCACCAGGGTACCTTATTCGTTGGATTAATTATTTCACTGCTAATTTATGCTAAACAGCAATTCTAGAATAATCAATACATATTACGGTTATGGATGCACATATTTACTATTGACAGTACGATGAACAGCACAACCATCAGCGGAGCGCTCTAGCCGCTGAACTAACATGTTCATAGATGATGCTCTATTCTACAGCAATTCCAGAATGCCAGAGGTCTGGCAATATGGATGCACATATTTACTATTGACAGTACGATGAACAGCGCAACCATCAGCGGAGCGCTCTAGCCGTTGAACTAACATGTTCATAGATGATGCTCTATTCTACAGCAATTCCAGAATGCCAGAGGTCTGGCCCAATATAGCTAGAGACACTAACATTTGACGAAACAGTGCTGAGCACTGCCATTATCACAGTGCTTTCGCCGTTGAAATAATTTCTTCACGCACATCTCAAGTTTAACGGCAATACCAGAATAATCAATAAATGCTACGTCTACAGCTACAGATCTTCACAACTGAGAGAGCGGTACATAGTATATCCATCAACAGTGCCTGTGGCCGTTGAGTTAACATGTTCAATATTGATATAGGTTCCATAGCAATTCTAGAATGAAAGAAGAGATATCCGTTATGTCTCCACACATTAACGATTGATGAAACACTAATGAATACAGCCGTCATGACAGTACTATAGCCAATGGAATAATCCGTTCACTGACGATTTAAGTTCCGCAGTAGCACTGGAACAATAAATTTATACATCGGGTACGTGCAGAGACATTTTCAATTCCCAGCATGGTTGTTGGTTCG
>NW_016930894.1:0-987 GCF_001483705.2 Eufriesea mexicana
CGTTATGTTATGTTAGGCTACGTTTGGTTAGGATACGTTAGTCAGGGTTCTGTTTGGATAGCCATGGCTTTCGCGTCATAAACTGCTGTTCGGTGGGTTTATGCGTTCCACTGTCGTCTAGTATATTCCGCATGGCACTGTGGAAGCAGGCAATAATGGTATCGGCTCGTTAGACGTTAGGTTGAGTTAAACTATGTTTGGATATGTTCTGTTTGTTTGGGTTAGGTTTGGGTATCTTTGACTTTTCCAATCTACACTGCGATTCTTTCGATTCCTGTGATCTACTCTACAGTAACGTGTTCTGCTTGGCTCTGGGTAGGCCAGTAATAGTGTTCGCGGCACGTTAGGTTGAGTTAGGCTATGGTTGGTATGTTCTGTTGGTCTTGGGTTATGTTTGGATAGCTTTGTCTTTTCGGATATGCACTGCGATTGAATGCATTTCTGCGTCCTACTCACCGCTAATGTGTTGTGTTTGGTTCTGACGAGGCCAGAAATAGCGGTCGCGGCACGTTAGGTTGAGTTGGGCTATGTTTGGTTATGTTCCTTCGGTTTGGATTAGGCTTGGGTAACTTTGCCTTTTCCGATATACACTGCAATTCTATGGGTTTCTGCGCCCTACTCTTCACTAATGTGTTCTGCAAGGATCTGGGGTGGACAGCAATAGTGGCCGCGGCTCGTTAGGTTACGTTAGGTTACGCAAGGTTATGCTACGATTGGTTATATAAAAAGGGCATATCATTGACTAGAGTGCCATGGCCTCGTATTTGGTGAGCTTCTGCGCCCTACAGTGCTCTAACATTTTCTGCTTGGCTTTGGGCAATGCCAGCAATGGTAGTCACGGAACGTTGTTTTGAGTCGGGTCGCGTTCGGTTAGGTTGAGTTAGGCTAAGTTTCGTTAGGATAGGTTTAACTTTTGTGCTGTACACCGATATTCGGTGGATTTCTGGGCTCTACTGTCCTCTGGTATGTCTTGCTTGGCTCTGGGGA
>NW_016930895.1:0-254 GCF_001483705.2 Eufriesea mexicana
TAGGTGGATATCTACGCCCTACTGTGCTCTAACATTTTCAGCTTGGCTCTGTGTTCGCCAACAATAGTTGCCTCGGCACGTTATGGAGGGCCAGGTTACGTATGGTTTGGATCGGTTAGACTAATTTTTGTTAGCGTAGCTTTAACTGCTGTACTGTACACCGCTATTCGGTGGATTTATGCACTCCACTGCGCTCTAGTATGTCCCGCTTGGCGCTGAAGGTGGCTGAAATGGCGATCTCGGCACGTTAGGTT
>NW_016930896.1:0-246 GCF_001483705.2 Eufriesea mexicana
TTCGGTTACGTTTGGTTAGTTAAGGTTACGCTAAGTTCGGTCGGGACAGCTTTGACTATCGTGGTATAAACAGTTATTCGGCGGATTCCTGCGCTCGTCTGTTCCCTACAACATTATGCTTGTGCCTGGTGCGGCCGGCAACAGTGGCCGTTGCACGTCATACTGAGATAAGTTGCGTTTGGCTAGGTTACGTTGGTGTGGGTTAGGTTTGGGTTACTTTGGCTTTTCCTTAATACGCTGATATTC
>NW_016930897.1:0-581 GCF_001483705.2 Eufriesea mexicana
GAACCTTGCAAAACATAGTCAAAGGAAGCGTAACCTAACTAAACCTAACGCGTAGAGACAACTGTTGCCGGACTCCAGAGAGCCAAGCGGAGAATAATAGAGGAGATCAGTGCCTACAAGTCCACAGAACCGCAGTGCATAGCAGAAAAGTCGACGCATCAATACCAAACCTTTCCGAACCTAGCAAAGCCATGCGTAACCTAGCACAACCTATCGAGCCCTGACCACTATTGCTGGCCTCCCAGAGACGAGCAGAGTGTAGTATAGCACAATAGAGCGCAGAGAGCCGTCAAATAGCAACGTATAGCACAAAAGTCAAAGATACCCTGTCCAAACTTGACCGAAACTGACCTAACCAAGCGTAGAATAACTGTACCTAACGTGCCGCAACCACTATTGCTGTCTTCCCCAGAGACAAGCAGAATACGATACAGCACGTTAGAGCACAGAAGTAACTATCAGGAATGAGCACATATGTCAAAGCTAACATAACCTAACCAAACCGAACCTAACCTGAACAAACGTAATCAAACTCCACCTAACCTGCCGAGACAACTTATACTAGCCTACCCACAGCCAAG
>NW_016930898.1:0-1475 GCF_001483705.2 Eufriesea mexicana
GCCTGCTTTGGTTAGGATGACTTGGTCTCTTGTGGTAGAGACGGATATCCGTCGGATTTCAGCGCTTTACTGCGATCTGATATTCTCCGCTTGGCTATGTGGAGGTCAGCAATAGTGTTGTAGGCACGTTAGGCTGAGTCAGGTTCGCTAGGTTATGTTACGTCTGGTTAGGTTAGGAGAGCATAACTTTGACTATGCGCTGTATGCTGCTATTTGGTCGATATCTGAGCTCTGCTATACCCTGCTCATCTCTCGAGACGGGAGCAATAGTGCTCGTTGCACGTTGGGTTGAGTTAGGTTACGTTTGGTTAGGTTAGGCTTGGCTAAGATTGGATACGGTAGCTTAGGCTTTCGTGCTGTACACAGTCATTCGGTGGGTTCCAGCCCCCCACTCTGCTCTGCTCTAATCTGCTAGACCCTGGAGAGGCCTGCAATAGTGGTCGCGGCACGTTGCGTCGAGTCTGGCTACTTTAGGTTAGGTTATGTCTGTTCGGGTTAGGTCTGGATACCTTTGACTTTTCCGCCGTACACTGCGTTTCGATGGATTCCTGCGCCCTCCTCTCGTCTAACATATTCTGCTTGGCTCTGGGAGATCAGCAATATTGGTGGCGGCACGTTTGGTTGTGCTTGGCTTCTTTTTGTAGTTTTACGACTGGCTAGGGTACGTTAGGTTACTTTGTCCTTTGCGCTGTACATTGCTATTCGGTGGATTCCTCCGCTATTCTGAGCTCTAGTAAGCCCTGCTTTGCTGGGCGGGGGGGGGGCAGATATAGTGGCCGCGGCACATTATATTGTGTTAGGTAACGTTCGGTATGTATAGGTTAGGCTTGGCTTGGTTAGGATGCATTTGAGTTTTGTGCTTTACAATGCCATTTGGTGGTCTTCTGCGCTCTCCCTTGCTCTGCTATACTCTACTCGACACTTGAGAGGCTAGCAGCGGTGCTCGTGGCGCTACAGGTTGTGTTATGTAGCGTTTGTTAGGTTTGTTAAGTTAGGTCAGGTTAGGTTCGGTTGGGATGTATTTGACGTTAGTGCTGTACCCTACTGTCCGGTGAATTACTGCCCTTTACTGTGCTCTGACATATTCTGCTTTGCTCTGGGGAGGTCAGCAGAAGTGGTCCCCGCACGCAGGTTAGAGGTGAGTGACGTTCGATTATGTTACGTTCGGCAAAGTTAGGATTGGATAGATTTGACTTTTATGCTATGCATGCCATTCTATGGATTTCTGCGCCATACACTTCCCTAATATGCTCTGCCTGGCTCTGGGGCGGACAGCAATAGTTGTCGCGTCACGTTAGGCTGAGTCATGGTGCGTTTGTTTTTGTAGCGTTTGAATGGGTTAGGAGAGGATATCTTTGACTTTTGTGCTATGCACAGTTATACGGAGGATGCCTACCCTCTACTGTGCTCTGCTCTAATCAGCTTGGCCCTGTGGAAGCCTAATAGTCGTCGCGGCACGTTATGCCGGGAATGCT
>NW_016930899.1:0-753 GCF_001483705.2 Eufriesea mexicana
CACGCCAATAGAGTCTTTCCTCCTTATTTATGCAAGAAAGTTCGCCCACATCGTTATTAGCCGAAAACGTCATTAAAATTGGATTTTCCAGCCGGATTATATAGCACTCCCATGCCTATAGCTCGCCCATAGAATATTTCATACTTATTTATGCAAGAAAGTTAGGCTACCACGATATTAGTCGAAAATGTCAATAAAATTGTATTTTCCAGCCAGATTCTATAGCATTGCAATGGCTATAGCACGCCAATAGAGTCTTTCCTCCTTATTTATGCAAGAAAGTTCGCCCACCTCGTTATTAGCCGAAGTCGTCATTAAAATTGGATTATCCAGCCAGATTATATAGCACTCCCATGGCTATAGCACGCCAATAGAATATTTCATACTTATTTATGCAAGAAAGTTAGGCTACCACGACATTTGTCGAAAATGTCAATAAAATTGTATTTTCCAGCCAGATTCTATAGCATTTCATTGGCTATATCACGCCAATAGTATCTATCGTCCTTATTTATGTAAGAAATTTAGGTCTCCACGATATTATTCGAAAATGTCAACAAATTTGTATTTTCCAGTCAGATTCTACAGCATTGCAATGGCTATAGCAAGCCAATAGAGCATTTCGTTCATATTTATACAAGACAGTTAGCTGATCACGATGTTTTCGAAAATATCAAAAAAACTGTATTATCCGGCCAGATTCTATAGCATTGCAGTGGCTATAGCAAGCCAGTAGAATCTTTCCTCCTTATA
>NW_016930900.1:0-230 GCF_001483705.2 Eufriesea mexicana
TACCCATTATTATCGTGGTGAGCTAGCTTTCTGGCATAAGTATGGAGGAAAGGTACATTTGCCCTGCTTTAGCCATTGCAATGCTGTAGAATCAGGCCGGAAATTTCAATTTCATTGTCATTTACGACTAATATCGTGGTGAGTTAACTTTCTAGCATAAACAACTGGGGAAGATCCTTCTGGAGTGCTATAGCCACTGCAATGCAGTAGAGTATGGTTGGAAAGTACAA
>NW_016930901.1:0-5822 GCF_001483705.2 Eufriesea mexicana
CGCAGTGTCCCTATATTTCTGCTCTTTCTCCCTGTAGGCACGTCTGAGGTTATCTTTATCCTCATAGCGAACTGTGACGTCCACTGCGAGGACCCCCTCTTGATCTTTGATAACCAGATCGAGGCTTTTTAACTCTCCCAGAACGTTGACTACAGATTCAATGAGCACTGCGAACCTTTTTGACGCTTTCTGTGCAATCAAATTAACAATCTCATTATGTCTCTTTATTCTGGCTGGTTTCGTGTGAAGGCATATGCCGAGTATGTGTGTCACTGTCCTTTTTCCTCTCCTTATTGCAACCTTAGTGCCGAAGGTGTTAGTTCTTAACTTAATGGCGTCTAGATATCTTGATGTCTTTAGGAATTCGTGGTTGTATAGCCAGCCGTTTCCCATTCTATCCCCCGCGAACTTGAGAGCGCCATGTCCTTGTGAAGTTAATTGCCTCCATCTCTCGGTCTACTGTTTTTTCAAGGTAATGCGCGCGCCCTCGATGTCATCTAGCGTGGCTGACCAATTGAGCCCCACCGATTTTGCATATTTTTTGAAGATGCTTTCCTGCCCCATGTATACGCCTCTGTGACCGCTGGGTCACGGTTATTGCGCATTTTTAATCCACTTATTAATGTTGCAATTCTTACGATATCCGCCACTCTCATCCGTTGTTGACGCAAGGAGATGTAGTTTTTTCTTTATTATTTGCTTAATGCCATGGTCTATGGACTCGAGGTCTTTTATTAGTGGCGGATTAGCGGTTAAGTGATATATGTGTCGGAGCAGGAAATATGTTCTTATCAAATTTACTTTCTAGTGGGGCTTTAACCCCATTTTATGTATCATATCAGCCGCGCTGCATTCCCCTCCATGGGCAGAACGATACCCCCAGGTATCTCAATAGTTTGTCTGGTCTTGGTATTGGGTATCGCTCTGCCATGTAATTTCCACCCGGAATCTGTCAGATACCAGGTTTTGGATTTCTGTACGACCTGAAATGTGGCGCACTTTTCGGCTTGGGCTGTCATTCCCAAAGCCGATAGGTACCTGTCTATTATATGTAATTCTTGATTTGCTTGGTCAACGTTGCGCGCCAACATTACCAGGTCGTCTGCAAACGCGAGGATGAAGACGTTTTCGCCATTCAGCGAGATGCTCTCCGTCGTTCTCTCTAATTTTTCTATTAATAGTTCTATTATGAGGTTGAACAAGAGGGATGAAAGCGGATCGCCTTGTCCCCCCCCCACCCTCCCTCTCGCTAGTGTTACCTTTAGCGAATTGCCTTTATCGTCCGTAGTAATGTTCGCCTGGCAGCCATTGTATATTTCTTTTACATAGTTAGCGACTGCCATCGGAATACCTTTGTTTGTTAGGTAGTCACCTAGGGAGCTATGGGGGACTGTGTCAAAGACTTTGGAGATATCGATGGTCGTTATTATTCCCCCTCTTTTTTCTTTTATTTTGCTTAAGGCTTCACTGAGGATGGTTATATTTAGTTTACAACCATTCTCATGTGTGAAGCCATTTTGCCGGATGTTTTGTTGTATTTTATTCCTGAACCTGTTGTCAAGTATTGATGAATAAAACCTACCCAGTAGAGAGACGATAGTTATCGGCCTCCAGTTTCTAACATCCCTGGTATCTTTGCCGGGCTTAGGTATTAAGGTTGTGCGATTAATTTTCCATTTCTCTGGGTAGGTTTTTTGGATCATAAAGCAATAGAGAGCTGATAGTTATCGGCCTCCAATTTCTAACATCCCTGGTATCTTTGCCGGGTTTAGGTATTAAGGTTGTGCGATTAATTTTCCATTTCTCTGGGTAGGTTTTTTGGATCATAAAGCAGTTTAACAGATTTGACAACAGGAACAGTGCCCCTCCTTTTCGGTGGTGAGGCTTCATAACGCCATCGACTCCCGCAGCCGTGTTCGTGTTTTAATCTTTTTCACTTTGGACACTAGCTCCTCTGTGGTGACTGGGGTTAAAATCTCGCTTATGGGAAAGTTGATACTCGGGCCCCCTCCGAGTTTCGGTAGACCTGAGTAGACGCCACTCTACCCCATGGAGGCTCTCTATTTCAGCCTTATCAGGGAACTTGGTGCGCTCCCTTGCCTCAATCAACTTTCCAGCGACGGCCATGTCGACCAGTATCCTGGGGCAATTTTTGTACAACAACTGGTATCGAGCGTAGGAGAAGCTTTTCCAGCGGGTGTGCGCGTTTGATTTCTTATTGCTTTTGTTTCTTGTTTCTTTAATATTTCTGGAAAGCTTCTCCTCTGTGCCTTGTATGATTTTATCTGCATATATACCGATCTACCGCTCGATATCAGCAGTTACCCCCTCAGGATTGCTGGCCCACTCCTGGATCTCTTTATCTAATTCGATGAAATCCCTTTTTTCATCCACGGAGTGAGCCAAGTATATCTCCTGAGTGATTCCATCCAATCATTTCCTTCGTCACTTAGGAGGTCATCGGTTTGATCCTGGGTCGATTTGTAGAAGTTGGAGGACGAACTAGAGTCCAGCCTCTCTAGTCTTTCGTCCTCCTCGGCCAAGCTCATCGTGTCCTGGACGGGCAGCGCCCTCCTTTTGTCGCTTATCTGCTTAAGGGCCTTACCAGGCAAGAATTCTTTTATTTTGACATTTGGTTGAGGAAGATGCCTGTACCTTTCATTAAGATCGGTTAACAGGGCAACCTCCTCATCCGTCCATGTCGATGCCTTTCTGCCTGTTTTACCCTTATTTTGGTTTGTGCTTCTTTTTTCATTTCTAACTTCCGGGTGACGGTCTCTTTCATGCGTCGACAGTCCCCTTTTAGTTTCAAACGATTTCCCACAGAAGCCGCATTTATGGGCTTTATCAGGTTCAGCATCCCTGTCATCCATTGATTTTTTGCATTTTTTGATGTGACATCTGCAGGCGTGAAGCTTTTCAGGCACGCAGCGCACCTCTAGGTAGTGATCCTTTTGGGATGCTGCCTGTTAACGTGTTCTTGGAATTTGGCCTCCTGTAGGAACTGTATATTCCTTTTATTTTCCAACACAATCCACATTGGATCTGCCCGCCCAAAGGCGCATGTTTATGCTTTGCCCAAAATCAGGTCCGTTAGAAGTGCCGGATTCGTCAACAATAACCCTGCAGTCCATAGCGGACAAGTCCACCACGGGGGCTCCAGCGTCAGGGGTCCCCGTGTCCGAGGCTTCGTCTTCGCTTTCCATTTTTCAATCAATTTTTATTTTCGCGTCGTCTTTTCCAGTCATTAGCCACGTATGACCTTAATTTGTGCCAGGGTCGTGAGTGTAAATCCACCAGGGAGGTCTAGTGACCCCATCAGGCGACGAGTTATTGTTATTTCCTCCTTGGCCCACTGTACGCCAGATGTTCATGACGAGTACTGCCCCAGATGTGGGTTAAGGAGTTGCGGCACTAAGTACCCATCTTATTTCGGTCGGGGTAGGGACCGAAGCCCCTTTCCCTCATTACTTCTCCCAGTCTTTCGCTCCTTCGCTCATCACCTACGGGGCCATCAGGCCCTCCAGCTCGGGTAGGAAGGGTCGCCACTCCCTTGCAACCACATTGGGGTTGAAATCACATTGCGTCAACACCCGTGGGGACTACCGCAATGCTTTGTTTTAATTAGACAGTCGGATTTCCCCTAGTCCGTGCCAGTTCTGAGCTGAGCGTCGAATGGCGGCCGAAGAGAACGACCACGACGGCTATGCCGCCATGGAAGCCTCGCAGCAAGGAAGATCCGCGGGAGGCCAAGGCACGGGAACGAGCTCGGATTCTGAGTACTCTGCGTTGCATGAGAGAAGTCATCTGAGAAACTTGTAGGACCGAATCCCCACCAGCCCAACCATTCTGACAGAATGGCAGAAGTAGAGTAAAACGCTTGCTTCCCTTATTGGCAGAACTGATCCCTTCCTATTATTCATAGAACACCATGTGACAAAGAAAGCGAACGAAACAACGAGACAAAGTGAGATAGACGCAACAAATGGATGCAAGAGCGTAGACTCATCCCAAAGCGTAGGAGTGCTTCCAAATTCATTGTAAGTTAACTCTGAGATAACATTTCTTTCGCGGATATCTTACGTCTATGTTAACGTATCACGTTACCGAACTTGGAGATAGTAGTTTTGGGAGTGTCATAGAAGAGTGGGTATTACTAACAAGAGTACAGACGGAGCAAGTGGAATACCCCTCTTGCCCCGCAACCGAACGAGATGACTTCTCTCATGCAACGCATAGTACGTAGCGCGAGACCACGACCCATTCTGCTCGCCCAGGCCCGGCACGTCAGCCAAACCCGCTTCCGGACCAAGCACGACACTCCCCGCTCCTTAGAGCCAAATCCTTATTCCGAAATTACGGATCCAATTTGCCGACTTCCCTTACCTACATTAATCTATCGACTAGAGGCTCTTTACCTTGGAGACCTGCTGCGGATATGGGTACGAACCGGCGCGACACTTCCACGTGGCCCTCTCCTGGATTTTCAAGGTCCGAGGGGAAGATCCGGACAACGCTGCAACTGCGGTGCTCTTCGCGTTCCAAACGCTATCTCCCTGCTAGATGTTTCCAGGGAACTCGAACCTCTTATACTATCGTTATTTTTTATTACAAAAATTTCTTACGAAATCTTTATTATATATAATTTTTCGTGTAAAATACATCATTTTGTATTAGTTTGCAGAGTACTTTTCGGAAAAATGGATATGGTCAAATTTCATAAAAATACATATATCCTATAAACGTTTTATAGTATTATGAACCATAACATGTAATAACGATACCTTTATTCTGTTGAAAAGATGATCAACGTTCAGATCAACGTTTGTTTTAATGCGATGTTATATTTGATTTTTCTGTACAGGATAGTCACTTTGAAGACAAATCGAACAACCTACAATATTGAGCTCTTGAATATCTATATTAGTAATAATTAAATAAAATATTTAATCTTTAATTTTTAAAGCAAGTTTCATCAATTTTATTAGTCAGTGTGTTATAAGTAACATATAGTTTCTTAATTACGTTTATAAATTTAACGCAAGTGTTCAAAATGACCGTTCTCGAGTAACAATGAAATACGTTTTAAACGTATTGTCGTTGGGTCATCGAGCAGATTGCACTACTTAATGAAACGATGCGTTATTTCGTAATACGACAATCGGGCAAACGCTGTGATAATTCGTTCTCTCCTATATTGCAGTGTTGTAAGTGATTTCTGACACATACTGTATCCCATAGAAAATAATCGAGAACAGTTAAATATGACGATTCTAATCGCCAATTTATATAACTGTTCTAATTAATCTATTTAAAAATATTTCGTTTAATTTATTCTTATTATTATTTTTAGCGTTGATATTCATAGTTGGAAATCTTCCAGAACACTGAAGAATTTATTTGATTAATAAAAACGAAATTACAGTAACGAACGAGTAAAACGTTCTCAAGAGTTGAAGATTAAATAAAATATTACTTCGCAATTGTATCGAAAATTAAAGAGAATTTTGTTTGTACGAGCTTTTATGATATTGAAATTTTAAATGTTGTAGGTCATTGAATTTGCTCCCAAAGTGGCTAGGATGTACAGACTGAAATAGGATAAATTTCTATTTAAGAAAAGAAGATTAACCCTTTTGTCCCATTAACTGTTTCCTTTTCGATACAATAAACGTATCGTTATCATACGTTAATATTTCATAATACTTAATTGCAGTAAATATTCCAAATGATACAGTGAAATGAAATATTCTATATGTAATTAAAAATTATATTTAGTCTTGTATCTTTTTGTTTCCATCTTTTATTTTTTTTTTTTTTTT